>NC_134402.1:190423112-190723112 GCF_038048845.1 Mixophyes fleayi | reverse complement strand
TCCTGCTCCAGCTAGTCCCAAGGGTCCCGAATCGGATCAAGAAATTCAGACGACCGTGACACATTCCCTGTGTCACGACTGAGTATAGCGTACCTGCTATCGTTGGCACTACTCGAAGGAAGGTGCGGAATCTAACGTGTTCACCAGGGACCCCCGCAAGGAGGTTTGGACTCAGCTGCAGGAAACACGCAGGTCGTGGTCCTTCCACGAGCCAGATAGCGAAGCACGAGAAGAATTGTCAGACAGGCCGGTTCGGCAACAGTGCGGGCAAGGCAAGTACACAAGGAGAATCCGAAGGGATGGTCAGTCAAGCCGGGTCAGTAGCGTTCTGGCAGCTCAGTACAAAGGGAGATCCAAAGGAGAAGTCAAAGGCAATCCGGGTCACAGGCAAATAGGCAATAATCAGGAGACAGGCAATAACAGGAAACTGAGGGAAACCGCTGGAGACATGAATGGACCTGAAACTCTGGCACTGGAGGTGGGACCAAGAGAGGCTTAAATACATCTTGCAGCCAATGAGCATCAGCGCCGCAGCACTGTCATAATTTTAGCGCCATAGCGCTTCCTTAATGCAGCATTCCGTTGCCTAGCAACGGGAACGCTTTCTAAGTCTGTAGCCGAGCGGGGCGCAAATGAAGCAACTGGTTGTTAGGCAACCAGACGCGCTATAGCGGAATAGCAAGGCGCCCGTCCCGGAGATTACAAGCGGCGCCTGACACCCTGATTATATTGCTTTCTCTCTCTCTCTCTCTCTCTCTCTCTCTCTCTCTCTCTCTCAATATAGCAGTATAGAAATGTATACAAGGGTGTTAAGGGTGATCTATAAGATTTACTGATAAAGGTATCAACGTCAACATTTATTTAAGTAGCACTAGCAGATTCCATAGAGCTCTACAATTGGGAGCAAACAGTAATAATACAATACTGAGTAATACCTACATACAGAGAGGTAAGAGGGCCCTGCTCGCAAAATTACAATCTGTGGGACAATGATTTCATACACAAGGGTGCTAAATCATATTAAATATTTGTCCAGCTAGAATGCAAAGGTTACAAAGTAGTGGGCTGTATGCTCATTTACACAACTATGTTGGTCAGAGGGTTGTTGTCTTGTGTTAGCTGTGTAGAGGGAGGTAATAGGGTAATCTAGGGAGATTAAGAAAGTGGTAGTGGAATATTATAAGCTTGTTTGAAGAGGTAGGTTTTCAGAGAATTCTTGAGGAAAGTCTTGTGGTGCGAGGGAGTGAATTCCATAAAGTGGGTGCAGCCTGATAAATGTCTTGTAAATGAGAATGGAGGAAGTGATGAGAGTGGAAGAGAGAGGGAGATCTTGTGCAGAACGGAGGTGTTGAGATGGGAGATATTTTGAGACAAGTGAGGAGATGTATGTCAGTGCAATTTTGTTGATAGCCTTGTATGTTAGTAGAAGAATTTTATATTAGATTTGTGATAGGAGCGATAATGGAGGAGAAGTCTTGAATGAATTGTCGATAATAGTTGGCAAAGCCAATAAACCTCTGGATAGCTTTGAGACCATGAGGTTGGGGCCAATCCATGATAGCAGATACCTTGGTGGGATCCATTTGTAGTCCCTGGCCAGACACGATGCAACCAAGAAAAGGTACTTGGGATACTTTGAAGACACATTTCTCCAATTTGCAGTAGAGATGGTATTTACGTAATCTGTGTAAAACCTCTTTAACTTGTTCCTGATGGGAAATCAGATTTTTAGAAAACACCAAGATGTCATCCAAATAGACAACCACAGAGGTATATAAGAAAGATGTCATTGACAAATGTTTGAAAGGGGGCATTGCAAAGGCCGAAGGGCATTATCAGATACTCGAAGTGCCCATCCCTGGTATTGAAGGCCGTCTTCCACTCGTCACCTTTCTTGATACAAATCAGGTTGTAGGCTCCTCGAAGGTTTAATTTGGTGAAAATGATTCTTTCAAAGAGGTCGGAGAAAAGGTGTAGTGGATACAGGTTCTTAACGGTAATGCGACGAAGGGGACGATAATCAATGCACAGGCGGAGTGACCCGTATTTTTTCTTGACAAAGAAGAATCCGGCCCCCGGCAAGAGAAGTAGACTTGCGGATAAACCTCTGTTGCAGGTTCTCAGAGATATATTGGGACATAGCCAAAGTCTCTGGACGGAACAAAGGATATGTCCGTCCCTTGTTATGGGTTGACCAGGAGTCAGAATAATGGAACAGTACCAAGGACGATATCGAGGCAGGGTCTCTGCCTCAATCTTGCTAAAGACGTACTGGAACTCCGCAAATGCAACAGGAAGGACAGAATCAGTAACTGTGGAATGAGCAATCACCCAAGCTCTGGGAGAACAAACCCTGGACATGCATCTATGATGACATTCTGATCCCCATAGGGTAACCTGATCACGGTCCCAATCCATCTGTGGTGAATGCATCCAAAGCCAGGGTAGTCCCAAGATGAGAGGGTTAATGGATATGGGCAAACCAGGAACTGAATTATCTCACTATGAAGAGCTCCTACCATCAACCGGACAGGAGAGGTGATGGAGTAGATGGAACCGTTGACGGTTGATGCAAAGATATTACAGGAATTTGGAACCCGGAAGCGAGAGTAGCAGAAATTAAGTTCTTTAGGGGTGCTCAGGGTGACAGCCATGAGAAGTTCTGAGTGTTTTTGGAATAGGGAGCAACTGTGGATTCTCCTAAAATGGCCTCCCTGCCACCATTTAGGAGGAAAGGTTTTTGGAACTGTGGAGCAAGTCGAGGTGCAACCCTCCTGGTAGTAGTGCCTTCCTGCGTGCGTTCTTGGTAACGCAGATCTACCTTGATACAAAGGGAGATAAGGGTATCAAGATCTGAAGGGATGTCACTCACCGGACCGTGAGTGCCTCTTCCCGGACATTTAGGAACCGTGGTCGTCCACCATCCTGAGGGTCTGCGCATGCGCAGCCCTTTTCTATACTTCAGTGTATACCCCTTTAACTCAATTGGCAGATCAGGCAACCTCCCTATATTAAGCACCTGTGGTCAACACCACGTTGCCTGATCTTGGAGTCTCATTCCTCATGAGTCTCTGAAGGTGTTCCTGTATTCCTCGTGTATTCAGCGCTGCTGATTCCTGTGGTTTCCAAACCACTTCTATTCCTGTGGTTTCCATACCACTTCTACCATCAACTGTATCATCAGGACTGTTTGCTGATTCCTATCCGCTGCCTCCGTGCACTACAGTCTTCTAAACCACTTCTACCATCAACTGTATCATCAGGACTGTTTGCTGATTCCTATCCGCTGCCTCCGTGCACTACAGTCTTCTAAACCACTTCAACGTTAGTTTATATCTATGTTACTGTTTGCTCATTGCTATCTGCTGCCTCCGTGCACTCCAGCTTTTACTTCACTCACCTGCTTCTCATCAAGTCTGTTTGCTGATTCCTATCCGCTGCCTCTGTGCACTACAGCCTCCTGCTTGCAACTCGCCTGTGTTCATCATCGTGACTGCCAGCTGACTACTATCCGCTGCCTCCGTGCACTACAGTCTCCTGCTTGCAACTCGCCTGTGTTCATCATCGTGACTGCCAGATGACTACTATCCGCTGCCTCTGTGCACTACAGCCTCCTGGTTGCAACTCGCCTGTGTTCATCATCGTGACTGCCAGCTGCTACTATCCGCTGCCTCCGTGTACTACAGTCTCCTGCTTGCAACTCGCCTGTGTCCAACATCGTGACTGCCAGCTGATTACTATCCGCTGCCTCCGTGCACTACAGTCTCATCTCATCTTTGCTGTGACTTCCTCGAGACTGCCGCTTACATGACCATCTGCTACACTTCGTGATCTACAGCTCCTGCCCTGCGCTGCACTCCTGTTTCCCATCGCTGTTGGTTCCTGTGGTTGCTACTGGTTACCTCCGTGTGCCGCTGAGCCCTGCCGCTGTGGTCAGCGCTATCGTCCATCTCCTGCTGATCCACTCTCCACGCCTTCACGTGTTCCACTGGTCTCTACCCTCCTGTCAGCATTGGATTTGTATCTCATCTACTACCCTCTGCTGGATCATCTCCATTCTCCTGGGTCTCCTATGAGTCCAGTTCCACGTGTTGCTGACTCCTGTGGATTCGTGTCCCTGTTGGTCTACTCACCTGTGCGCTGCACCTGCTAGACCTCTGCCTCACCTGTCCAGGGACTTTCTATCCAGTCGGTCTCTAGCCGCTCAGGTACCGCTACTATCCCATCTGACTGCTACTGCTGAACCACGGTATGCATACTTCTCATTGACTGTGCTGTGTATTGCATATCTTGCTGGACTGTGTTTGGTTCTCTCTGGAGTCTGCTATCCGCTGAGTCTATTGCCATCATTGACTGTGTTATCATTGTGCTGGACTACTTCAAGAGACTTTCTAGATTGCAGACCTGCTCAGTCATTTATATATATATAGCTATATTGTGCATATTACTGTGGATCGTGTATAAGGTGCCTGTGTATATCCTGTGTTGCAGTCTTCCCCGTGCACCTCCTCACATATATATTCAGTGGTACAACTTGCTGATGTCAGACCACTGATCCCTGTTTCCGGTATCACCTGTTCCATCCTCCTCTCACATAGCAGTGGTACAACTTGCTACCGCAGACCACTGACTACCTGGATACCTCCACTTGGATTCCATTCCTTCACTCAGACAGCGGTACAACTTGCTACCCGCAGACCGCTGACTCTCACCACCTCCTTGTTTCTGTTGGACATTCCTCCTCACTATAGCAGTGGTACAACTTGCTATCGCAGACCACTGACTATATTCACTTGTCCTTGTCCATACAGTTCCTTCTGTATTATTATCTCATTATTACCAGTGTTGCTAGTCATAGACTTTCCTGAGCATCTCATCGGCCATCATTTCATGTTCCGTGATCACCCAGCTACCAGAATACCCTATTACCATCTACATTGCTCTGGTAAGCCTACCATCTGGTGATCCCTGGGTAAAGACTCCTAGTGCCCGTGACAGTAAGATCAGGCCATGACAGACCCAGATGCGGAACCTACCGCCAAAGAGATGCTGCAACATCTGGTTAGCCGTGTGGAGCAACAGGATGCCCGCCAACAGCTGTTACTTCAGTGTTATCAGTCATTAACCTCCCAAGGAACATCTGGACAGACTGTGACAGCTACTGCTGAAGCTCCTGTGCTTTCCTCCGTTTCCCCATTGCCATCCCAGGTGTCTACAGCTTCCACGCTTCACCTGCCTACTCCGTCAAAGTACGATGGAGACCCCAAAACTTGTAGGGGTTTCCTTAATCAATGTTCAGTCCATTTTGAGCTCCAACCTCAAAATTTTTCTACCCATCGTTCCAGAGTGGCCTATCTTATCTCTTTGTTTTCAGGACAAGCCCTGGCTTGGGCCTCCCCTCTGTGGGAGAGGAACGATCCGATATTACAAGATAGTGCCAAATTCATTTCTACATTCCGAAGTGTGTTCGATGAACCAGGTCGTGTGACCTCCGCTGCTTCCAGCATCCTCCGTCTGCGGCAAGGATCTCATACTGTAGGCCAGTACGTCATTCAATTTAGGATCTTAGCCTCTGAACTTCAGTGGAACACTGAAGCCCTAGTTGCCGCCTTCTGGCAGGGGCTTTCCGATAAAATTAAAGATGCACTGACTACTCAAGAGCTTCCTTCATCACTTGAAGATTTGATCTCTCTATGCCATCGTGTTGATATGAGATTTCGTGAAAGAGAGGCTGAGAGAACGACTTCTGCTAAAGCACCTCTTCGCTCTAACCCTCAATTTCGTCCAGTGTCATCCGCTGTGATTCCCATGGAGATAGGACGTTCCAAGTTATCTTCTGAGGAGAGGAAACGAAGAGTCAAGAATAGACTCTGTATCTATTGTGCTGATTCCACTCATGTCCTCAGCTCCTGCCCTAAGAGATCGGGAAATGCCAGGCCCTAACTAGTTCTGGAGAGGTGAAGTTAGGGTCCCTGGAGTCCTCTCCATCGTCTATGAAATCTAAAGTCTGCGCTTTTGATGTGACTATTTCCTTTGCTGCCAAAACCTTTGAGTCACAGGCATTGATTGATTCCGGAGCAGCAGGAAATTTTATTTCCAAATCGTTAGTAAATCAATGGTCTCTACCAATGATTACCTTAAAAACTCCCATTACTGTGACGGCTATCGATGGATCACGTCTCGTCAACGGTCTCATCACCCAGAGTACGTCTCCAGTAACCCTTCAGATTGGTGCTCTGCATCATGAAGAGATATCGTTTTTAATTCTTCCTGTTACGACAAGTCCGATTGTCCTAGGCCTTCCATGGCTTCAGCGTCACTCTCCCCAGATTGACTGGCGCACCCCTCAAGTCACGTCTTGGGGGCCTGAATGTCACCATCATTGCCTTTCCCAAGTCATTCCTCTCAAGGTACAGCAAGCTTCCATCTCAGCTATTTCACCGGGACTCCCTCCTCAATATGCTTCATTTACCGATGTTTTTGATAAAGCTCAGTCTGAACGTCTTCCTCCTCATCGTTCTTGGGATTGTCCGATTGATCTTCTTCCTGGCAAGACTCCTCCCAGGGGCCGGGTCTATCCACTCTCGTTACCTGAAACTCAAGCTACATCTGAATATATACGGGAGAACCTCCAGCGTGGGTTCATTCGACCTTCCACCTCGCCCGCTGGAGCTGGGTTCTTCTTTGTCAAAAAGAAGGATGGATCATTACGCCCTTGTATAGATTTTCGTGGACTCAATGCCATTACTATCAAGAATCGGTATCCCATTCCGTTGATCACTGAGCTATTTGACCGCATCAAGGGAGCCCGTATTTTTACTAAGTTGGATCTTCGTGGTGCCTACAATTTAATCAGAATCCGTTCCGGTGACGAATGGAAGACAGCGTTTAACACCAGAGACGGGCATTACGAATATCTGGTAATGCCTTTCGGGCTATGTAATGCCCCCGCTGTTTTTCAGGGCTTCATCAATGAGATTTTTCGGGACTTATTATATGTATGTGTCGTCGTCTACCTGGACGACATATTGATTTTTTCACAGGACCTGCCTTCTCACCACCAACATGTGGCAGAAGTCCTCTCCAGGCTACGGAAAAATTCATTGTTCTGTAAATTAGAAAAATGTTCATTCGAATTACCCCAGATTCCATTCTTGGGGTATATTGTTTCCGGAGTTGGTCTGAAGATGGATCCTGACAAAGTAAATGCTGTACTACATTGGCCCCAGCCAACTACTCTTCGTGCCATCCAGCGTTTTTTAGGTTTTGCCAATTACTATAGACGCTTCATTCAAGACTTTTCTTCCATTGCATCTCCTATTGTGGCCCTGACTCGAAAAGGGGCTAATCCTAAGCAATGGTCTACTGAGGCTATTCAAGCCTTTCAAACATTAAAAGAGTCCTTCTCTTCGGCTCCAATCCTTCGTCAGCCTGATGTGACACTCCCTTTTTTCCTAGAAGTAGATGCCTCTAATGTGGGCTTAGGAGCTATTCTCTCCCAACGCTCGGAACAGCAAAAATTCCACCCTTGTGCCTTCTATTCTCGGGGTCTCCTACCCGCAGAGAAGAATTATACCATCGGGGACAAGGAATTACTGGCTATCAAAGCCGCATTAGAGGAATGGAGATACTTGTTGGAGGGAGCTCGCCATCCGGTGACGATCTTCACGGATCATAAGAACTTGTCATATCTCCAGTCTGCCCAATGCTTGAACCCTCGTCAAGCAAGATGGTCTCTTTTCTTTTCCCGTTTTGAATTAATAATTACCTTCAAACCAGCTGCCAAGAACAAAAAAGCTGATGCCTTATCTAGAGCCTTTGTTACGTCCTCTGATATAGAAGAGGTTTCCAACCATACCATTCTAGACCCCAAATGTATCTCACTGGCTGCTTCTTCCACCAAAACGCTACCATTTGGGAAGACCCTCGTGCCTCCTACTCTAAGGAGGAAAATCCTTTCGTGGTTCCATGCCTCTCGTTTTTCTGGACACGCCGGTGAACACAAGACTTTTGAGATCCTCTCTCGAAGTTACTGGTGGCCTTCAATGAGGAGAGACGTCAAAGAGTTCATTGCTTCCTGTGAATTATGTTCGCAATTCAAATCCTCCCGCAGAACCCCAGCAGGGTTGCTGCGACCACTACCCATTCCGTCCAAACCATGGACCCATATTAGTATGGATTTCGTTACTGACTTACCACCTAGTAAGAACCATAACACTATTTGGGTGGTAGTGGACAGATTTTCGAAGATGGCTCATTTCATCCCTCTGTCTGGTTTGCCTTCCTCGTCTATCCTGGCTGAACATTTCATTAAAGAGATCTTCCGTATCCATGGATGTCCATCTGAGATTGTGTCTGATAGAGGAGTACAATTCGTGTCCAGATTCTGGCGAGCCCTTTGTAAAACCTTGGGCATACGATTAGCACTCTCATCTTCTTACCATCCACAATCCAATGGACAAACCGAACGTGTCAATCAAGATCTTGAGACTTTTATAAGGATATTTTCATCAGCCAATCAAGACAACTGGGTAGAGTTACTCCCTTGGGCTGAGTTCGCCCATAACAACATGTACCATGAGTCATCATCCAAAACTCCATTCTTTGTGGTCTACGGTCACCATCCGTCTTTTCCGGAATTTCCTGCCCTCCCGCCCACCCAAGTTCCTGCGGTGGAAACTGTTTGTCAGACCTTTAAAAATATCTGGTCTCAGGTCAGAACCTGTTTAAAGAAGACATCTGTCAAATATAAATCTTTCGCTGATAAGAAGAGGCGGGCTATTCCACCACTAAAAATTGGAGATCGTGTCTGGTTATCCACAAAAAATATTCGTTTGAAGGTTCCATCCATGAAATTCGCCCCTCGTTTTATTGGTCCATATAGGATCATTCAAGTTATCAATCCAGTATGTGTGAAACTCCTTCTTCCTAAGAATCTTCGGATTTCTAATGCCTTCCATGTATCTTTGCTCAAACCTCTTATTATCAACCGTTTTTCAACTCCTCCCTCAGCTCCGCAGCCAGTTCAAGTTCATCAGGAGGAGGATTTTGAGATTACCGAGGTACTAGATGCAAAAATTTCGCGAGGAGTCCTCCACTTCCTCGTTCATTGGAAGGGCTTTGGTCCTGAGGAGCGCTCTTGGATCAAAGCTGAAGATCTTAATGCTCCTGCCCTTTTGAAGAAGTTTTACTCCAAAAATCCGGACAAGCCCGGTTCCAGGCGTTCTGTGCCCACCTTTAAAAGGGGGGGTACTGTCACTCACCGGACCGTGAGTGCCTCTTCCCGGACATTTAGGAACCGTGGTCGTCCACCATCCTGAGGGTCTGCGCATGCGCAGCCCTTTTCTATACTTCAGTGTATACCCCTTTAACTCAATTGGCAGATCAGGCAACCTCCCTATATTAAGCACCTGTGGTCAACACCACGTTGCCTGATCTTGGAGTCTCATTCCTCATGAGTCTCTGAAGGTGTTCCTGTATTCCTCGTGTATTCAGCGCTGCTGATTCCTGTGGTTTCCAAACCACTTCTATTCCTGTGGTTTCCATACCACTTCTACCATCAACTGTATCATCAGGACTGTTTGCTGATTCCTATCCGCTGCCTCCGTGCACTACAGTCTTCTAAACCACTTCTACCATCAACTGTATCATCAGGACTGTTTGCTGATTCCTATCCGCTGCCTCCGTGCACTACAGTCTTCTAAACCACTTCAACGTTAGTTTATATCTATGTTACTGTTTGCTCATTGCTATCTGCTGCCTCCGTGCACTCCAGCTTTTACTTCACTCACCTGCTTCTCATCAAGTCTGTTTGCTGATTCCTATCCGCTGCCTCTGTGCACTACAGCCTCCTGCTTGCAACTCGCCTGTGTTCATCATCGTGACTGCCAGCTGACTACTATCCGCTGCCTCCGTGCACTACAGTCTCCTGCTTGCAACTCGCCTGTGTTCATCATCGTGACTGCCAGCTGACTACTATCCGCTGCCTCTGTGCACTACAGCCTCCTGGTTGCAACTCGCCTGTGTTCATCATCGTGACTGCCAGCTGCTACTATCCGCTGCCTCCGTGTACTACAGTCTCCTGCTTGCAACTCGCCTGTGTCCAACATCGTGACTGCCAGCTGATTACTATCCGCTGCCTCCGTGCACTACAGTCTCATCTCATCTTTGCTGTGACTTCCTCGAGACTGCCGCTTACATGACCATCTGCTACACTTCGTGATCTACAGCTCCTGCCCTGCGCTGCACTCCTGTTTCCCATCGCTGTTGGTTCCTGTGGTTGCTACTGGTTACCTCCGTGTGCCGCTGAGCCCTGCCGCTGTGGTCAGCGCTATCGTCCATCTCCTGCTGATCCACTCTCCACGCCTTCACGTGTTCCACTGGTCTCTACCCTCCTGTCAGCATTGGATTTGTATCTCATCTACTACCCTCTGCTGGATCATCTCCATTCTCCTGGGTCTCCTATGAGTCCAGTTCCACGTGTTGCTGACTCCTGTGGATTCGTGTCCCTGTTGGTCTACTCACCTGTGCGCTGCACCTGCTAGACCTCTGCCTCACCTGTCCAGGGACTTTCTATCCAGTCGGTCTCTAGCCGCTCAGGTACCGCTACTATCCCATCTGACTGCTACTGCTGAACCACGGTATGCATACTTCTCATTGACTGTGCTGTGTATTGCATATCTTGCTGGACTGTGTTTGGTTCTCTCTGGAGTCTGCTATCCGCTGAGTCTATTGCCATCATTGACTGTGTTATCATTGTGCTGGACTACTTCAAGAGACTTTCTAGATTGCAGACCTGCTCAGTCATTTATATATATATAGCTATATTGTGCATATTACTGTGGATCGTGTATAAGGTGCCTGTGTATATCCTGTGTTGCAGTCTTCCCCGTGCACCTCCTCACATATATATTCAGTGGTACAACTTGCTGATGTCAGACCACTGATCCCTGTTTCCGGTATCACCTGTTCCATCCTCCTCTCACATAGCAGTGGTACAACTTGCTACCGCAGACCACTGACTACCTGGATACCTCCACTTGGATTCCATTCCTTCACTCAGACAGCGGTACAACTTGCTACCCGCAGACCGCTGACTCTCACCACCTCCTTGTTTCTGTTGGACATTCCTCCTCACTATAGCAGTGGTACAACTTGCTATCGCAGACCACTGACTATATTCACTTGTCCTTGTCCATACAGTTCCTTCTGTATTATTATCTCATTATTACCAGTGTTGCTAGTCATAGACTTTCCTGAGCATCTCATCGGCCATCATTTCATGTTCCGTGATCACCCAGCTACCAGAATACCCTATTACCATCTACATTGCTCTGGTAAGCCTACCATCTGGTGATCCCTGGGTAAAGACTCCTAGTGCCCGTGACAAGGGAGATCCCTAGAAATCAGTTAATCTTTAATACGATCGACCAGACCTTGCCAAAATGTTGCCACCAGTGCTTCGTTGTTCCACTTCAGTTCAGATGCCAAAGTCCGTAACTGAACCGTGTATTGGCCGACGGACAGGTTACCTTGACGTAGACTCAACAAACTGGCAGCTGTGGAAGCTACTCTCCCTGGGTGATAAAAGACCCTCCTGAAGGCTTCAATGAAAGAGGTCGTATTACTGAGTAACTCCGTTCCCATAGGGCAGAGGCCCAGGTGAGCGCATGACCGCTCAGGAGGGAGATTATAAAAGCCACTTTGGTGCATTCAGAGGGGAATGCCCCGGGGTTACACTTAAACTGAATGGTGCATTGGTTCAGGAAACCCCTGCATCACTTGGGGTCTCCATCTAACTTCTCCGGAATGCGCAAGCTGGAAGCGGCTGTGGAGACCATGACCACACTAGAGGATTCTGCCATGGAGGAGGTTATGGCTGTAGTAGTAGGAAGGGAGCCTTGTAGGGCATCGAAGTGGGTGGCGATTCCTTGAACACACTGAAGCAGGTGTGCGTGGGCCTCCTCTTGTTCAAACCGCTGAGCCAGGCGAAGAAGGAGGTCCCGAGCTGATGGTTCACCAGACCCCTCTGTAGTCATGGCCAAAGTATACTGTCACAACTATATGTTGCGTACCTGCTAGCGTTGGCACTACTCGGAGGAAGGTGCGGAATCTAACGTGCCCCCTCGCGCATTTGGTTGCCTGGCAACCAGACGCGCAAGGGGACAGTACAGGCGGCCATCCTGGAGAGACTTCTGTACAGCGCCTGACACCTGGGCACTGATGGTAGTCGGAGGGTTTGGGGTGGGATGATTGAGAAAAGATGTGTTAAAAAGGCATTTGGGGTTAGAAGCCTGAGCATAGAGGAGAGATTGGACGTATTCTTGTTTAGCAGTGTCCAGAGCATTTCAATAGGAGTGATAGATAGCAGTATATGCGCTGAAATCATTAGAGGTACAAGATTTACTTCAGTGACGTTCAGCTTTACAAGAAAGTTTTTGTAGATTTCGCAGACAGCACTCCAAAGTAATCTCAGTCACTTTTAGAGTCTTATCCTTCCGCAATATTACCACTACCGATTAGCAAAACAGTGGTGGTGTCGCCTAGCCTGGGTTACTGGCTCACACAGACACTGTCCTGGTAAGGTTCCCTCCAGCGGCACCACAATGCCTGGCCCAGAGTCTTTTTCTCTGATGTCTTGTACACCAGGATCCTCTAAGCTAGAATACCTTCCATGGCATTCTCCTCTCCCTCTCTTCTTCGCCGTATACACAGGAAGTCTGGTGAAATGTCTTAAATCTTACAGCAGGGGTCTCTTCAGTGAACACTTTAGCTGATAAACATACTGTCTATGTTACCCTGATTATACAATGCAATGGCTTGACTCAATTAGCTATTTTGGCTGGATACACTAAGCATGGGGTTACAATATAATATCGGGGAATAACACTGCATGCTTACATGAAACAATATAAGACTTTTGACACATTGTATCAGCAGTGTTACGCCATCTGAGTGTGTGTGATATAAATAAATAACATTTATATTGATACATATCAATACATTGCCCAATGCAGTTTCAGCCAGTATATTACTGTGGAGGTACATTGCATATCATCTAAAAGTTTTAACCTAATTACCTCTCAGATTACCTGTTGACCTAGCTAATTAACATGGGCTGCCAGCTAGTTAACTCAGGCATTGTTCTGATTACAACCCAAATCTAAGCTTCACCTCATATATTAAATAGGACTTAATAGGGTTCATAACTTGCAAAAATTGATGCACTGATATGTCTTTTCACACAATACTATATACTAAATTTTGCCCAAATTCAGGCATCCTTGGCATCATCACTTTGGAATTATCTTTACTCACCTTTAGGATATTTCACAATAGGATTTTTGAAATATGATGTTATTTTTTTCTTTATTTTTTCTTTTAATTTCTCATTTCTTAGTATATATATATATATTTTACATTTTTTATTTATGATATTACTGTCCCAGAGGTTGTTATGTATAGCATTTGAGGAATATATAGCTGATACACATTTTTTTACAGCACATTATATTTAATTACTATACAGCTCAGGCAGCTAAATAATTATTAGCATCGGTATCATATACTTACCTTTGGTGGGTTTAATATTTTTTTAAAACAGGTTTCCTTTAATACAGGATCCTTATTTTATATAAACTTTTCATACATTATTATTTCACTTATTATGTTTTGCATTTCTTGCAGTTATAACACGATCATATGTGAGAGACTATGCGCCATATCTGTACAATTCCTATTTGTCTCGTTATCGTTTGCAGTTAAAAAAAGGTATAGATAATCATTCCTATGACTTTCCTTTATGTTTGAGATCGATCGTGAGTATGTTCAATGTAAGAGTCAGCAACTCTCAGTTGCTACAACGTTGCTATGAATAACGTCATATTAATGGGAGGGCTCTCCAGTATAAATAGAAAATCAAGCCTTACTGTCACACGCCGCTCCTATAGTCAGGTCCCGGCTCTGTGACTTTCCCTTTAAGAACCATGATTCTGCTTGCTTCTCTTTCAGAGACATTACTTTCACAGGTGTTCCTAGCTACTGTGATCTGGACCACTCCCCAAACCTCATTGGTCCTGGAGCACTATATGAACCTCCCAAGGTTATGGACTCATTGCCTGATCTTTGTGTTACTCAGTCTACCTTGGTTTAGGCTGTATCGCCTACTGCTGTTACCTGTGTGCTGGACTTCTACATCTACAACCTCCATACCTGGTACTTGTAGTTCCACACTGCTTACTGAATCTCCTATGGCTGTTACCTGTGTACTGGACTTCTACATCTGCACACTGAACTGTCTCGTGAGTTGCCTATTACACCTGCACTCATTCTGATTGGCTCAACTACCTCTCTGCTCGGCTGCCTGTATTCTTTACTGAACTACAATCAAGTTACCTTGTCATCTGTGATTCTATGTTTGGCACAGCTATTATTATTACTCTGCTGACTATTAGTTGCTGGACTGTTGTTAAGAATATATTGCCAAGCTAGTTGCCAGTTCCGTTATTCAAGTTGTGTGCATTCATTCTTCATGCCGTTGCTATTGGCTACCAACTGAACTTCTTTCGTGATTTCATTGTATTTTGTGAACTGTCGTGTACTCAGCTTGCTGAGTACACATCTTTCACTGTTGCTGTTATACCATCTACCAATATACTATATTGCAACGCTACTATCATCTTCTGTGTTTTGTTCAACCTCCACTATCCACTGCTAATAACATCCAAGTAGTGGCGAAAGGGATCCATAAAATATCCTTAGCCGTGACACTTACCATTGGCTTGCCTAGATAAAGCTAGTAGCAAAACACGCATCGGCAGATGCCGCGTTTACTGCTCGTTCTCTCCAAGTAATCAACCAGATTATTAGAATGTTTAGTTAGACTTAACTTTTAGATTAGCCAGGATGTTGGTATTAGACACTGCTGCTAACTCATGCTGTTTTTGTAGAGATTTCAGTAAACAGCAAGCGCTGTCTCTTCAGCAGATAGGAAGAGCAGCACACCTCACTTATATTACCACCCCGATGACTGAAACCAAGGAAATGTGGAGGGGTAATTAGAGGGTGATATAATATTATTCTGGATGGTGAACACATTATACGGATCAGCACTATATATTTATGGCTCATGTCCATGATTAACAAGGAAGTGCACAGTATCATTTGTGAGCAGAATCACGGCTGGACAATTATAATTGTCTATTTTATCACTTATATTCCTTTCTTTTGGCATGTCATCATATGCACTTTTTAATATTTCGCTAGTAGAAGTTCTTTTAATGAATAACACAATAAAGTATTTAACAGAATCAAATAAAGGTTAGCTTTCTTTGACATATGATCATCCATTAGAGTGCCCCATATAATCATCTTTCTCTTTTTACTTTACTTTTGTACTACATGAATTTAGTTGATTGGGTGCACCTTTCCTTGAGATGAGCAATCGTTAACATTAAAGTTAAATTGTGATGTGTATTTGTAAGGAAGCATAATGGATCACCTGGTGTGTTTTTTTTTTTTTCCTCTCTGTGTAAAACAATACTGTCTGTTACCCTGATTATACAATGGAATGGCTTGACTCAATTAGCTATTTTGGCTGGATACACTAAACATGGGGTTAAAATATAATATCGGGGAATGACACTGCATGCTTACATGAAACAATATAAGACTTTTGACACATTGTATCAGCAGTGTTACGCCATCTGAGTGTGTGTGATATAAATAACATTTATATTGATACATATCAATACATTTCCCAATGCAATTTCAGCTAGTATATTACTGTGGAGGTACATTGCATATCATCTAAAAGTTCTAACCTAATTACCTCTCAGATTATCTGTTGACCTAGCTAATTAACATGGGCTGCCAGCTAGTTAACTCAGACATTGTTCTGATTACAAACCAAAATAAGTTGCACCTCATAACAATTGACATTTGAGACAAATGGTAATTACACTAGCAAAATGACTTCTGCTGTCCTGTTATTTTTACACAATATGGCAATATTCTTTATATTTCTACTACATACAATATTGCAGGTAATAGCAAAGGCAAATTGTATCTAATAACATGAAATAATAATACACCGATGCTCTGGTGTATATACTTAGACTAGGAAAAGGATTAAAAAGTACATTAAACCGTGAGAAACGGTGGATGAATACAAAGTCCACTAGCACCCCGTTTCCTCACACAGAGTATGAAGAGTCGCTGGAGCCACTTGATCAAGGACAGTTGCTAGGGTATGGTGAAAATGAGGAACTGCCATATCAGGGGAGGAGAATGGAGAAATTGGGGAGAGAAAGTGCTGGAGAGAGGTGGAAAACTGTTGAAAATCAATAGAGTTAATATTCCTGTGGGTATAATGAGGCTTGGAAGAGTTTGACAGCAGGGAGGTTAAAGAACTGGGAGTGAGTAACTAATAAGATGATGATCTGAGAGGGGGAAAGGACTGTTAAGGAAATTAGAAACTGAGCATAGTCTAGAGAAAGCAAGATCAAGAGCGTGGACATCCTGATGCATAGCGGATTCAATCCACTGGGAGCGGTCAAGTGAGGAGGCTAGAGAGAGCAGTTTTAAAGCAGCATTGGAACATGGATTAGCAATAGAGATGTTGAAATCACCCATGATGATGGTGGGGATGTCAGAATACTGCAGGCACCATTTACATTCTAAATAGAATGCATCTTTATCATATTAACAAGGGCTTAACTTTTGTGATTAATATTAATTGTATGGATGCCTAACTTTAAGATTTTTTTGCTGGATAAGCACACACAGCATATAGATTATCTAATTGTCCAGATAAACATGAACATAACATCAATGGCTATAATGAGTGAGAAGTGAGGTGGCCAGGTAGCTTTGCTACCATTTTAACAGAAATAAATAAATTACTCATTAGTCAATCCATTTTCCTTTTTAATATTTCGCTGGCCCATTATGGGGATGAGATACAATCATTCCCTATTTTAAATGTATATTAATAGAATATTATTTTTTAATTAACACAATACATAAATATATGAGTCATTGAGTGCCCTATATGTACACATTTCCTCTCCTGTTTTTCTAAGAAGAACAAAGACACCTGGATAAAAGAACAAAAAAGGGCTTCTACCACTTCAACCGATGCATGGCCTGCAAAGCAACAAAACACAGCTCGACAAAACCAACCATCCATTTCAGCTCCAAACTCAAACGGAAGCACACACAAAATAGAAGACAAAATGACATGTGACTCCACAGGAATTATTTATCTACTTGAATGCCCCTGTGGACTACAATACATAGGAAGGACAAACAGAGATCTAAAGACCAGAATCCCACATAAGAAACATAAAAAGAGGAGTGCAAAACCACAGCGTCTGGGAACACTTCAGGACAAACCATAATCAAGACCCCACAGGACTAAAATTCACAGGCATCAAAAAAGTCCCGAAACCAGGGAGAGAAGGAGACTTCATCAAACTTATCTCGAGGGAAGAAGCAAAATGGATTGACAAGATGGGAACCCTAATCCCGAAAGGACTCAACATAGACTTCTAACTGGGAATCTTGCTGTTGTAAGTCAGTATTAAACCCCACACACCCCCACGTTATTTCTCCCACCCCACTATAAGGCACCCATAGAACCCCATATACCCCTCTCCCCTAATTAAAGATCGGCCCATAGGCTCCCATTCACTGTCCCACAAAATATCCCCTATTGCCTCTTACAACTGTTAATTGTTAATTTACCCTATCCCGCTCACTAAACCCACCTATGCCCCCTTATCCCAGACACCCCCTCATTTAGTTCCTCCCTGCATCTGCCGTTAATTCGGACTGCCCTTAAGCATCCCAAACAGTTTATTTACCCCCCCTTTATTTACAGCCACCACCCATAAAACGAATGTCCAATTAAAATGAATAAAAAAAGCACGCCTCACCAACACCATAGAGTATCACATATCCCCATTTATGCCAAAAGCGACCATTAATCATCACGGACCCCTCCTACCTTCATACAATAAATACCGCCCCCACCAAAAAGCACTTAATATATATATGCCACCCAAAATAACAACTCTTGAATCCAAAAGATAGAAATAACTTCTTCCAAACAATCAAACTATAGCATACAACGCACAGCCCAATAAGCATAAAGCAATACAAATAAAAATACGCCGTAGGCAAATTCAAACCAATCTCCCGCCACCACAGAAGCCCAGATCCACCTCTCCACCAGCAAACAACTTCGTAATGGAGGAGAAAAGGACATCCGAGACCTGCACAGCAGTGGAATGCAACTGCGCCTGTGCGCTCCACACAGAACCCCGAAGTTTGGCATTTGGAACGCATAGATGTTACGGGCCGTGGCGGTACACCGCATTCTGGCGTGACGTAGCAGCCGACCACGTGCATTAGTTACTATGCACTGTTATCTTTGTGACATAGAGTAGGAGGGTGTAGGGACATCCTCCAACTCATGGGGGAGCTCTCGCACGATTCTAATTGTCATTTATACATGTTCCTGGTTTGTGATATGACCTATGCTAGTTCTAAGCTAGTAATTAATTAGCAGCCTCCTGAGGCTGATTGTCAGCCCTGTCCTCCTCCTTTCTGATTTGTCCATCATAGTATTTAAGGCAGTGAGGACTGGGCCTCACTGCTGGTTATAGTGCCTGCTCTGTGAATACTTACCTGCTCCCTGCTCTGTTCCTCTTCTCTGCCTTTGGATTGATCTTGCCATTTATGACCTTGGACCGTGTACTGGACCCCGCTATAGTGCCTGTGACCTTGATCTCTGCCTGTTACCTGGATTTGTTGTTTGCCACCAGCCCTGACCTTTTGCCTAGACTACACCACCGCTGCCAGCTGTACCCCTTGACCTCGGCCCGTTTGGACTTTGCTACTCTTCCACCTGGCCCTCGTCTGCGCTGCGGTAGGGTTATAAACTTGTACTACTTTAAGCTTAAGACCTGGGGGCATCCAAGTACCTGTGAGCACATTCAGTTCTATGGGAAAGGCGGCTGCTATAGGCGAAGACCTCTGTGACCTGTTCTATATGTTTATGACACTTGCCATCAGTCATAACAATAGTGCATTCCAAGTGCCGCTACAGGAAGCCGCTTGGCTCTAGCTACCTCACCGCTTACCACCACCAAAGAGGCCCCGCATCCCACCTGTGACCTGTGTAGCGGAAGCCGCCAAAACCATACCCTTTTGCGGGGGTCCCTAGAGAAGACAAGCCGCTGCATTAGACTCTGGTGAGCAACAGTTATTTGGCAGGATAACGGTCCATGATTCCTAGTCAACTGTGACAGTAAGAACAAGTCATGACGGACCCCGCCACGGACCCTTCAGCGAAAGACCTACTGCAACATCTGGTTGCTCGAGTGGAACAACAGGATGCAATTCAACGGCAGTTAATACAGTGCTTCCAATCTTTGGTCTCTCGGGTGGACTCCTTGCAAATGGCGACTCCACCTCCCGGCCAAAACCCCCCTGTGGTTCCTCAGGTCTCCGAGCAGCCCTCTGCTTCTGCCCCCTCTAATTTACATCTGCCTGCTCCCTCCAAATTTGACGGGGATCCGAAGTCCTGTCGGGGCTTTCTTAATCAATGCTCCATCCACTTTGAACTCCAGCCTCAAAATTTTCCTACTCATCGTTCTAAGGTGGCATACATTATTTTGTTACTCTCCGGGAAGGCTCAGGCATGGGCCTCTCCTTTTTGGGAAAGAGACGATCAGCTCTTAAATGATAGTGCTGCCTTCATAACCACTTTCCGGAGCATATTCGATGAACCCGGTCGGGTCACATCACCTGCTCTAGCATCCTCCAGCTACGACAGGGGTCTCGCTCCATAGCGCAGTATGTAATCCAGTTCCGCACCCTATCCTCGAAACTTCAGTGGAATAATGAGGCGCTGGTGGCTGCCTTCTGGCAAGGACTATCAAAGACATTCTAGCTTCACAGGACTTACCCTCCACTCTGGACACATTCATTTCCTTGTGTAACCGCGTTGACCTGAGGTTCTGGGAGAGGACTTCAGAGAGAGAATCTTCTCTACGCTCGCCTGTCTTGTTGGCACCTCGTTTTCAACACCCCCTTCCTCTGGTGGAGCCCTTGGAGATGGGTCGCTCACGACTTACACCTGAGGAGCAAGAGCATCGCTTGAAGAATAAATTGTGTATCTCTTGTGCCGACCCTGGTCATATGCTTAACTTCTGCCCCAAGAGATCAGGAAACGCGAGGCCCTAACCTGCTCTGGAGAGGTCAGACTGGGGTCTTTGGAATCCTCTCCAATCTTTTTGTGCTCTAAGCTCTGCTCCTTCCCAGTCACCTTCTCCATCCCTGCCGGGCCTCTTACCTTTTGTGCACTGCTGGACTCTGGAGCTGCTGGCAACTTCATTTCTCATTCTCTAGTCGTTCGGTGGTCCCTACCTGTCATTCCTCTGGACAGAGCCATTGTCATCACGGCCACAGACGGATCTCGAATTCCCAACGGTGTCATCACTGAACGCACTACTTTTCTCTCTCTTCAAGTAGGGGCATTGCATCGGGAACAAATCTCCCTTTTGGTTTTTCACTCAGCTACTAGCCCTCTTGTTCTGGGTCTACCCAGGCTGCAACTTCACTCTTCAAAAATGGATTGGAGGTCGCCTCAAGTCATATCTTGGGGGCCTGCTTGCCACCAGAGATGGTTTTCCCGAGTCATTCTTGTTAAACTGATTAGCACTTTTCAGAGCTCTCCCCTGTCCGGTCTTCCTGTCCTGTACTTTTCTTTCACTCATGTATTTGACAAATTGTGTTTGGAACGGCTCCCCCCTCATCAAACCTGGATTGTTCCGTGAAGACCAGCCACTGTGTTACACTCCGCGCCTCTGGAGGGACCATCGGCACTGGGGAGCAGCAGGATGAGGGACTATAATGCCTCGACCCTCCTTGTCCTCTTTTCTGCCTTGAACAGACCAGGCATCGTCTATGAGATGATTCTGCAGTGTAGCAGTGCTGTGAATGAAAGTCGACTGCAGATTCCAGGGTTGCAGCAACTTGAGCCCCATTTGACAACTCAGGTCTCATACACTCTTTTGTTCGTCGGGAGGTTTGCCACCTATCTACAGCAGCCCAAAAAAAACCAGCAATGCACCCACAAATTGTGCACACGTTAGGTCACATCACATGGGCGGACCAGAGCACTGCTCATCAGATTTTTTCTGTCAGCTAAAATGGAGGACACAGCTTCTCTCTCAGTGACAGAATCTACCAGTAATGGAGATTCTCTCCATTGCTGGTAGTAAAAAGAGGAAGAGAGCTCATAAAAGGGCAGTATCGTCCTCTTCATCTGAAGAATTAATTTATAAAAGGAAAAAGAATATTTCTGTCAAGGAATTTAGAACTACTCAGTCTTCAGATTCTGAGGAAAAAAAATTCAAATCAGATTACCAAGTCACCATCATCACCACCATTTATTTATATAGCGCCACTAATTCCGCAGCGCTGTACAGAGAACTCACATCAGTCCCTGCCCCATTGGGGCTTACAGTCTATATTCCCATGTTCCTGTTCAGGGTGTCGACAGGCACCAAAGAAGAATTTAAAGAAGAAAAATAAAATTAGCACCAGGAAACCCTGCTCAGGTGATACTACGGGCTGAACTGCTCAAGATGCACTTGTCGCCGTTACTCTGCTGGCTGGACTGTTCACGTTACACCTGTCTCCATTGTGCCACTATACCACAGACTGAACTGCTAAAGCTGCACCTGTCTCCGTTATCCTGCTGGCTCAATTGTTCACCCTGCATCTGTCTTCATTCTGCCATTAGACTGAGCAGCTTACTCTCCCCCTGTCTCCGTCGTGCCACTGGCCAAGGAGCTTACACTCCATCATTCTCCATTGGCCCGCTGGCCAGAGAGCTTACGCTCCATATGCCTCCACTGTGTCTCTCTATAACATCTTATTCTATTTACTCCCCTAGGGTCTCGCTGACACTCCTGGTAGGGGCCGCGACCTGCGGGCGGACGCCGCTAAGTCCAAATCACCTTGCAGTGGTCACTGATGAAAACTATCCGTCCGTTAGACTCCGTGCCTTGCTGGGAGTAGCACCAAGTTGGGCAGACCTAAGAATCCAGTTTACCAGACCATGACACCCCTATGCATTCCCTCCCCCTGTACTTCTCCTAAAGATCCTTCAGAAAATCAAGTAGACTATGTGCCTCAAACAGTGGTGGTGTACCCTGTATGGCCATCTAGAGTCTGGTTCCCTCTGATCAGCCAGGTATGCATAGGGCCGAAGATTCACCTAGGGTTTTCCAAGGACTGCTTCCAATGAACCCTAGACATACTAGAGACACTTCCCCAATGTATGTGCATGGCAATATTACTTGGTTTTTAACAAACGTAGCCTTTGCATCCCCCACAAAATATTTAATTAATTCCTCGTTGAGGTTCCGAACAAGAGCTAGATGCTGAGCAGTTATTAAAGAGTTTGACCTCTGGCGATCTCGAAGGAATCCCTCTCACCAAGCATCACTAATTCATTTAGCATTAGACTTCTTAGCTTCTAAATACGGCCTAGCGTCAGCTACTATCAGATTATACGTTTCTGCTTTAGCTATCTTGATCACAAGCTTAACACATAACAAACTATATCTCTGTTTGTTACGAGGTATATTCCTTTCAAGACCAATCTTACCAAAATACTCCCACACTTGGGATATTGAGCATTTTGTCTCACTCCAAGCTTCATGGGAGACGGACTCCAATAGTGGCTAATTATCCCTTTAAGTTGGCATCTTTGTTGGCTCTAGCCATAGCAGCTAGATTAGCTGAACTGACCCTCATACTGTAATGGATTACTGGATAACACTACTAATCTTGATTACCGCTGGCTTATCGGAGATGCGGAGTCTAACGATCTCCCCGGTATTCACCAAGAACCGCCGCAAGGCGGGATGGGCTTTGCTGCCAGGAGATGCAGGTCACGGTCCTCAGGTTTGCCCCAAGATGTAGTACAGCGGAATAGGAGCAGGATGAGAGTAGTCGGACAGGCCAGGTCGTTTTCACGGGAAGGCAATGCAGACAGAATCAGAAGGCAATCTCGGAGTCAATCAAACCGGGTCGGTACATGGGTCACCAGAACAGATGCGTAGTCAGCTAGCTGGGTCGGTACACAGGAATGGCAGATAAACGCGTAGAGAGAGGAACGTGAGACAATACGAGTCAGAGCACAGGCAATCAGGGTGGTCAGCAAGCTGGGTCGGTACACAGGAGGTCAAACACACAGGGAGCAGGCACAAGGAGGAACAGGAATCAGGAGCCAGGAACTGGTAAGTTGCTCTGACACTCCTAAAGTGTCAGAGCGATGTTTATATAGAGAGCCCCTGTTTGAATTCCCTGCCCTTAGGTCTGGCGGTCCGTGACCGCCGAACCCGGAAGTGCGGGGGAGCGAGGAAAAATAAGTATCGTTACACATCATTCTAAAAGGTCACACCTCTTTCAATAGTCCCCTAGTTGAATTTGATGTTTTATATGACTCTTCATAGCCTAACCGTTCTGTGGCTTCATGCCTGTCCTCATACTTAGCTCTAATAGCTCTCATAATAGACAATATCTTAGCAATCAAGGAGCTGAGATGAAATAGTAGAGTGGATATAAATTTCATAGTCCATAATCTAGTCCAGTATTGAAGTATAGGACCAATAGTGGGTTGAGATGAATGCTGAAATTTAGGCAACCATGGGGGTATATTAGATGGAATACCCATCGCCTGGCCTTCAATATGTACCAATTGCTTAGGGGCAGCTGCCCTTGTCCATTCCAGTAATCTATTAAGAAGCACAGATAATATTTAGCAAAGAGGGGCAGTTGGAGCCCCCTCCCCCTGTGACTTTCACCTATATAGAATGTCATTACAAAATCTAGGTGTCAGAATCACTCTGTGGAATTGATGATACCTGCCAGCAGTTGGCGCTACTGAGTACTGAGGCGCGGAGTCTAACACGCCCCTGATTTTCACCAGGAACCCCCGCAAGGAGGTATGGACTTTGCTGCAAGGGACGCGCAGTATCAGTCAGCTGGCGAGGTAACAATTGAGGCAGCGATGACAGCCCACCACGATGCAGGATGTAAAAGTAGTCAACAAACCGGGTCAAAACCAGAGGAACGGATATAGCCAAATCAGAAGCAGGAGAATGGTCAGGAAGCCGGGTCAATACCAAATATCAGTCTAAGCCAGAATCAGGAACCAAAGAAGAAGTCAGGAACAAGCCGGGGTCAGAATCCAAATAACAACAACACAGGAACAAACGCTGGAGCAAGGCTGAAGACCAAATACTCTGGCACTAGACATGTGTCAGAGGCTGCTTTATATACCCTAAGGTGCCTCCTGATAGGGTTAGGGAGATTTTGACGGCAAGACATGCTGGCTGCAGACAGGTGAGCAGAGATAGCGTCCCGCTGCTAGGCAACAGGACGTGGTTGCTGAGAAGATGCAGGCATCCGTCTCCTGCACCAAGTGTCAGTGCGGAGATGGCGCCTGACACTAGGAGGCTTACCCACCCAAACAAATTCACGGACCAGCTTTTGAAGATTGAGAAAGTATTTGTGAGAGGAGAGATATGAATTGGGAGGTTTTGGAGGGGATACAAAAGCTTCAGCACAGTGTTCATTTTAATGGTATTTATCCTCCCAGGACCACCAATGCTCAAATTCTGCACAGAACTTAGGGATCAGGAGGACAAAATTGGCCCTATACAGGTTAGAGAGATCCCTCATCAGTAATACCCCAACGTATTTGGTGTGGTTAAGGTGCCAGGGAAAGGAAAGTTGGAGACCCTCTAAGATGCGCAGTGGGATGGAAGGATTCATCACCATGGATTTGGTATAATTGACTTTGAAATTGGACAATGTGCCAAATATCTTGAATTTAAGCATATGGTTGAGCAATAAGATCAAAGGTGGTCCGCAAAGAGGGCCTGTTTATGTTCAGTCTTCCCTACCCGGAACCCCGACACATCAGGGTTATTCATAATGGACCTGGCCAAGGCCTTCATGCAGTATGCAGAGAACAAATATCAGGGAGGAAAGCGGGCAACCCTGCTGAGTGCCAATGTGGATAGAGAATGTGTAAGAAAGAGAACCAGTTACTTTAATGCGGACCATGGGGTTTTTATAAAGGTAAATAATTCTTTGTAAGCAGGTAGGAGCCAATCCCATGTGCTTCATCAACCCAATGAGGAAATGCCAATCCATCCTGTCAAATGCTTTCTCTGCATCGATCAATAACAATAAGGTAGGGTTTCATCTACCTTCTACCAAGTACATTAAGTCAGTGATCTTGGAAGTTGCTTGGAAAGCAGACCCCGAGATATTGTATAATCTGGAATAATAATTATGGAATGCTGATGCAATCTCCTGACTAAAATGGTTCTATTTCCCACTAGCGGGATGCTAATTGAATGAATGAAAGATGCAGCTCATTGAGCTTGTAATGCTAGCAGTTACCCAGGCTTGTTTCCTCACTGAAAGTATTTATGCTTGCAATGATCGAAAGACAATTTCATCACTAAGCAATTTGTTGAGCGCAATCCTGGCCTATGTCAATTCCATCAGCGTTCCCCCAGCTATGGTAGATGCTAGCCGCGGTCTAATTTCTAGACCCCAAATTTTAAGCAGCTGATCTTCTTTAAGGGCATACTCTTGTTGTTTGATAAATGACCTCAATTGTATGAACTTGCCCCTCAGAACACATTTTTTGGCCTCCCTAATAATCACCTTTGACATTTCAGCGGAGAAATTATGGGCAATGTAATCTGCTATGACAGCACCAAGTCATGCCTTGCAATAGGTATCATATAGAAGTGATTCATTCAGTCTCCATGTCAATCATTTAGGGAAGCTAATAGGGAGGTGTAAGGTGTGGTCCGACCACGTTATCTGGTCAATTTATGCCCTTTTTACCAAGTGCAGGGGACGGTGTCAGTCAGACTAATCTATTCAAAAGTATGCGGTGTGAGAGTAAATGGTATGATCTTTGTCTAAGGGATGTTTAAGGTGCCAGGAGTCAGCCAGTTGGAAGTCATAGAAAATGTGCCCTACCTTGCAATAGGTACTGCCCGGGTGCAGGGGAAGAGGAGGAGGAAGGGAAGGCAAAGGGAAAAAGAGAAAGGAAAGGCCCTGGATGGCGCATAGGGAGTGGGGACAGACAGTAGGTAAATAAGACAGATAAAGAGATGGGGATGTCACCTTGCGCTCAAACACATTAGTGAGGAGGTATAGGGGTATATATGATATGAAATTAAATGAAAACAAATTGAAAACAACTAACAATAAGACAGATACAATTACAAATTATCAAACCTGAGGGCCGTATAGGGATCAACCCGAGTACATGGTGGCAGATAAGAACGAGGGTGAGGTGACGGCCACCTCCCCACACATGTGAAGTTATTAGATATAGTACATAGTCATTAAAAATGCAGTTTATAAGCAAACTAAGAGCGTATAGCTTGAAGTAACCTAAGTATGGAAACCAAAATATTGAACAGACACATCCCTAAATTGCAGTAGTATAACTAAGCAAGAACATACAAACTTTTAATAGTACGGCTGAGGTAAATCCGCTCCGCATGGATACTAGAAACTGAATTTTATGTTCCAAGTCCAGGATGTCCTGTTTGGTTGAGAGACCATGTCCCCAAGACAGGATGATGCAACCAAGGGTGCTGGTAGATAGTTAGCAGCCACTGCCGGCTGTGGCTGTGTTTCACCAGAGGATAAATCTGAGGCTGCAGAGGTTGTAGAGACTTTAAGGTAATGTCACATGTCTGGATGTGAGGAAGGATCTCTGTGGATGGCCTCCATGTTAGCTACAGCTTTCTTGTCTTTGCCCATGAAAAAAGGGGAAGAAATGTGTTAGAATAGGTTACTTCAAGTGCGATAGTGCAAGTCAGCAGAGACACTTGTGTAGAGGTGCTGCCTCATACCTACAGTGGTTCAGAATATGATGGGGGGCTAGCAGCTACATGACGTTTAAAGACCGGGTGGTGAGAATGTGGTATGTGGAAACAGTCCCTACAGACCACCATCCCCGTTTCGCCGGTGGTCTAGGAGGACAGGAAGTGGAGCAGGACACGCTACTGGGCATATGCAAGCCCCACAAACCAGAAGTTCGGCTTCCACGCCGCCACTTACATTTAGACAGTATAAGGGGACAGCCACAGCTTAGAGAGCTGAGTGGCACAAGTATATTAAATTCCAATAAGTCACAAAACGCACAATAGAAGGTGACCGGAGGCTCTCTGATAGTATTAGGAGAGTCTGTGCCCACAAACAAACTGCTGCACAGATGTGTACTGCATACCAGTGTATTAGTGAATCTGCAACTGCATGTATACCACCATATACATATATAAGTATGTACAAGACTGCATAAACCTGTATTGCCTGATTGCTGCAACTGTACCTCAAACTATACCAACTGTGAGTGCCTGCACATATATCTGTTATTCAAGTTCAATAAACGGAAACCTGTTTAAGCTCAAAAGCGTTGTGGCTTAACATCCACATTAACACAGCTGACACCTTTAATAACATCAGAAGGTATAACCAACAGGTTATTGGTCCAGCACCGTGTATTAAAGTAAACGTAAAGAACGATAGCAGAAGTACAAAAGAATAAAAGGAAGCTGATATACTACAGAATAGTCCTTTATTCAGTACACAAAGAAAAATGCACAGCACAGGCACCAGTATGAACTTTGCTAAATTAATAGGTTCTGACAATTATGCAATGTGGAAATTTGCAATGCAAATGCAATTAATGCAGGAAAAGTTGTGGAAAGTCACAATAGATCCAGACGACAGTCCAAATGCTGATGAGGTAATTAGAGCCATGGGCACCATTGGCTTAGGTGTAGAAGAGCGCGTATACTCTATCATTAATGATAAAGATTGAGCAAGTGAGATGTGGACATGTGAGAACATGGATGAGTTCATAGATAAAATGATGTCAATATCCCAGCAATTGGCATCTGTGGGAGCAAGGGTGGACGATAAGGAAGTCTCAATGGCGATGCTGCAGAATCTCACACCAGAGTATGATTTCCTTGCAATAGCTTTGGAGTCTAATGATACCAAGCTGACGACAGCAATCGTGAGAGCTAAGCTGCTGTAGTTCAAACAGAGAATTCCTGTTGAGGTAAATGCTGAGAGTACCGCTCTACTTACAAAAAGTGCAAAGTACAAGAAGCCCAAGTATAAATGCTTCATATGTCATAAGATGGGGCACAAAGCATCTGAATGTAGGCTGAAAGTTTGAAGCGGTGTGCAAGAAACCTAATGAGTCGGCATTGAATGTAGCAGATAGTCATAAGAATGACTGCTGGTATATTGACTTGGGGACCACAATACGGTTTAGCTGCAATCAGGAATGGTTCAGTTCATTGAAACCATGTGATCCTATTTCAGTAAAAGGAATCGGAGATAAAGTTTTTATTGCATCAAAAGTCGGGACAATGCACTTAAGAATAAAAGGTGAGTCTGTCACTACAGACATCCAAATTGTTCTGTATCTACCAGATTTGAGAACCAATGTTATCGCTATAAGCATCCTTGACAGAAAACGGTACAAGGTCAAATTTACAGAGGACAAATGTGTGGATCAAAACCAGAGAGGTACTGTAATTGCAACAGCAACTCGGTGTCACGAACTCCCAGCCTGTCCCAGATACAGCAATCTGAACAGCTGACCGTGACTGGCGTCACCTTAGTTACTTAACAATGAATACACCTTTTCTGCCACCACAAAGGATTTACTCTGGCGTCCTTATGTTCACCTACACCACTTATTAATGTTTCACACTTAAATCACATACACATGTAGCATGAGCCTCCCTGGGATTCGTTAATTCACAAAGAATCACAGAGAATACACTAGATTAAATTTATTTAATCTGAAAAATGTTTCCAAGGCTTATTTACAAAAAAGGCAATAGATATACAATAGGTTGCACAAATAATTAAAAAAATAAATAAGATAGGAAATTAAAACCACAGTCCCTACTTACAAGTTCAGGAATTGGCGTGTGAGGAGTACACATTGAGAAGAATAGCACATTTCAGTCATGATAGACCCTCAAAGAAATGAACACTGTACTACTGATACAAGGGATTTTTAAACCATTTCTTGTTGGCTCT
The DNA here is from genome assembly GCF_038048845.1 of Mixophyes fleayi. Taxonomy (NCBI): domain Eukaryota; kingdom Metazoa; phylum Chordata; class Amphibia; order Anura; family Limnodynastidae; genus Mixophyes; species Mixophyes fleayi. The sequence continues at coordinate 190,693,925 of NC_134402.1, read as the reverse complement.
TCACCCCCCTCCTTAGGAATTTAGTTTTCACCTAAGGTAGATTGATGCCCAAAATGACACATGGCTTTCAAAGTAAATTATGGATGTTCTGAGACCTGGCATTTTCACAGGACCTGAGTTCTTACCTCTGCTCGTTTGGCCTGGCTAAGTCTAACTCCTCTGCAGACACAAACTACTCAGAGATATTTTCTGTCTCTGGGCCTGGCTACTTTCACAAGACCATTGACACTTACCTAGGTCACACTCAGGTCAGTTAACAAAATACACTTTGAAAGGTTATATAAAATATTCAGAGTGTTATACATAAATTCAACAGAAAATAACTATCAGTAATTAGATATACTACATTTCGTACAGCTCCCCCTAACCTAGGGCACGGAGAACTGTGACCTGTTACTGTCTCTCCTGCCCATCTACCATTTCTGCCTCTTGCCACGACAGGCCATCTGCAGTTCCATGTTCTGCGTTCTTCTGGTGCTGAATGATGAAGTTGTATTGTTGCAGCATTAGACTCCATCTTAGCAGCTTTCCATTATCCCCAGAAACTCTATTCAGCCAGCTTAGAGGATTATGGTCTGTAATAATGGTGAAATCCCATCTATACAGGTAAGTCTGTAGCTTCTGCAGTGCCCATACGATGGCTAGGAACACTCGATCAATGGTAGCATACGCCACCTCCTGGGGGAATAGTTTCTGACTTAGGAAAATTATAGGGTGTTTCTCCCCCTGCGCTGTGACCTGGCTAAGGACAGCTCCTAGTCCATAGCTAGACGAGTGTCTGTATTATAAACCTCAGTTTGAAATCTGGGGCCTCTAGAACAGGGGACTGGGCCAAAGCAGATTTCAAAGCTGTAAATGCATTTTCACAATCCTCTGTCCAATTAACCACCTGTGGTAATTTCATTTTTGTTCACTCAGTCAGAATTTTGGCTAGGGTACTATAATGGGGCACGAATTTTTGATAATACCCAGCTGTACCTAAGAAAGACATGACCTGTTTTTTCATGGTAGGGATCGGCCACGCTGTGATAGCCTCTACCTTGCCTGGCTCTGGGCAGAGGGTACTTCCCCCTACACGGTTGCCCAAGTACTGCACTTCACGCATGCCAAGCTGGCACTTCTCTGGCTTGATAGTCAAATCTGCCTCAGTAATTCGGCCTAACACACTATTCAGATGCATCAGGTGCTCCTCCCAGGTCTGGCTGAACAGCACAATGTCATCCAGATAGGCAATCGCATGTCCCTCCTGGCTCTCTAGCAGGTCATTGACCAGGTGCTGGACGGAGGAAGAGGCATTTTTCATTCCAAAGGGCATGGCCAAAAACTCAAATAGCCCAAATGGGGGGATAAATGCGGACCATTCACGAGCCTCGGGTGACAATGTGATCTGCCAGTGCCCTCTACTAAAATCCATGATACTGATGTAGTGTGCCTTGGCAAGCTGATCTAACAATTAATCTATCCTAGGCATAGGATAAGCATCAAACACTGTGGCGTCATTCAACCTCCTATAGTCTACACAGAACCGGGTGCCCCCACATTTCTTTGGGACCAGTACCACCGGGGAAGCCCAAGAACGGCGAGACTTTAGAATTGCCAGGTTTACCTGTGAAATGAGACTGATAAGGCCTTAGTGTGTCAGCAAGCTGCTCTAATTGATCGTCGGATAGCTCTACACTGCAGTGAGCATCTGCTAGGGACCCCTCCTCTCTAGCAACAACTGCTAAATCCACCAAGGGGTCTGACTCCTGATCACTTTCAGGCAAGCTACACACAGCTAATACACAAGCTTCCCTGTCATGATAAACTTTGAGCATGTTGATGTGATATACCTTCTGCCTTTTTTGGCCCTCATCTTTTGCCACTACATAATTGACATCATTAATTCGCTTTATGTGTAGGGGCCCTCCCAGGCAGCCTGCAACTTGTTCTGCCGCATAGGGATCAGAGCCAGAACCTTTTGCCCCACCTCCAACATGCATTCTCTCGCATTGCGGTCATACCACAGCTTCTGTTTCACCTGTGCAGCTTTCAGGTTGCTCTGTGCCATCCCCATTAAGGACTGCAATTTTTACCTGAACTGCAATACATAGTGCACCACTGACGTTTCTGGGGTGATCTCTACCAGTCTCTTCCCTGTGACTTCACAAAACTCCTAAGCAATTGTTTTAGGGTGCCATTAAGGCGCTCGCACAGCCCGTTGGCCTGCGGGTGATCCTTGAAAGTAATTAAATGATTCCCCTGCATCTTTTTACACAGACTCTGCATGAGGTTAGACATGATCTGGCTACCTTGATCAGTTAACATTTCTTTTGGGAACATATCCCTGGCGAAAGTAGTTACAAGGGCATCTGATACTTTTTCTGAGTGAATGGAGGAAAGAGCTACTGCTTCTGGGTACCTAGTAGCATAATCCACTACTGTCAAAATGTACTCTTTCCCTGAGCTACTAGAAATGGCTAGGGGACCCACAATATCCACAGCAACCTGCTCAAAGGGTTCTGATATGACAGGCAGTGGAATGAGAGGGGCCCTCCCCAAATCACCAGACTTCCCAACAACCTGGCACACATGGCACGAGCGAAGGTACTTGGCTATGTCATTCAGCATGCCAGGCCAGAAAAAATGATGTACCAAACAAGCTTTAGTTCTGGCAACACCCAAATGTCCTGCTAGGAGTATCTCATGGGCTACTTTCAGCAACCCTTCCCTATTTGTTTGACGTACAACTAGCCGCCTATCTTCCTTATTTTCCCAACAGGCCTGACTGACCCTCCCCCTTACTGTCGATAAACTGGGATCAGTGTTTTGTTCTGATTTGAAAGTGTTACTTCTGAGCTTAGTGTTGCACACAGCATGAGTGTCACGAAAATTGGTGAATATTTAGTGAATCCCTTGTAGCTGCCAACTAGTGAGGTTCATTCAGGGGCGCGAAGTCTAGCGGTAGGTGGTGTTCACCAGTGACCCCCGCAAGAGGGTATGGAATTTGCTGCACCTATTCCGCAGGTCGTGGTTCCCAGAAGGAGTAGTGGCAGAGCAATAGGCAGAGCCTGATACAGAGGAAGAGTAATGGTAGGTCCGAGAAATACTGAAGGTCAACAAGGAAGCCGGTCTAATTGTAATGCTGAGCTAACGTGAGTAGCAGAGCTGAATAGAGAAGAACTGGCAAATACATGGATGGAAACTCAGGACATCACACGTGACTACTGGTACAGTGGTAGTACAATAGCGTTAATAGCTGAGTGAAACTATAGCTGTTCCATAGATGGTAACTCAGAGAGGCAGCAGGTGAATTACTGATACAGCGGAAGTTCAAGAAGAGACAGTAGCAGAGAAGAACTTAGCTGATCCGTAGATGGCAACTCAGAGCAACAGAATGTGAATTACTGGTACAGCGACAGTTCAAGTAGAGGCAGTAGTAGAGTAGAACTTAGCTGATCCATATATGGTAACTCAGAGCAACAGCAGGTGAATTACTGTACGGCAGTTAAAGTAGAAGCAGTAACGGTGTGAAACTGTAACACGCCGGTCCCATAGACAGGTACCGGCGTTGTTACCTTCCTACTGTAGGCGGTGATCAAGGTTACTAACTTCATTATCGAGGCATCATCTGTATTTGGCTCTACGCATGTGCAGGGCCATCTTTTCCATAGGGCACGATGGGCAGGTGCCCGGGGGCCCCACGGGCAAGGGGTCCCCATAGGCAAGGCTCTTAATAAGAATAAATAATCCTGCAAAAAAAATATCCTGCAAAAGAAAAACTTCAAGGGTCACTGAGCGAGTACATTTAAAAAAAGCAGTGCATCGGGGCCCCTATATATATATATATATATATATATATAAAATATATATATATATATATAAAATATATATAGGGGCCCGATGCACTGCTTTGCCCGGGGGCCCGTAATGTTGTTAAGATGGCCCTGCGCATGTGCTACCTATTACCCTCGCTTATGACCTCCTACCCGTTCCCATTGGTTCTAAGCCATTTTTAGCACTATTTAAACCACCCATTGTTCCTCTGTCCGTTGCCTGTTCTTCAAGTTACTCACGCTCAGTAGGATTTGGCTTCCTTTGGTCTGACTCACCTGTTGTTTGCTTGTATGTCCTGGATCAGCTGTACTCTTCTCTGCTGCTTCCATCAATGAACTACCTGTTGCACCTGTACTCATCGCTGCTGCTCGAAATCACCATCTACGGATCAGCTAGTTCAACGCCTCTGTTGCTTCTACAGTAGAACTGCCGCTATGCCAGTAACTCACCCGTTGTTCTAAATCACCATTCACGGATCAGCTAAGTTCTATTCCTCCGTTACCTCTATATATTGAACTGCCACTGTAGCAGTATACATATACAACTGTGTACAAGACTGCATAAACCTGTATTGCCTATTTGCTGTAACTGTACCTCAGAGTATACCAACTGTGAGTACCTGCACATATATCTGTTATTCAAGTTCAATAAATGGAAACCTGTTTAAGTTCAATAACATTGTGGCTTAACATTCACATTAACACTGCTGACACCTTTAATAACATCAGAAGGTATAACCAACACAGGAAACAGTGTCGAGTATCCTAGAGATATAAGCCACCAGAGCAGTGCAGTGAAAGGTGGGGGCGCAATATCAATAATGACCACCAGGTGGTAGCAGATAACAGGGAGAAATCAAAATGCATAATAGATGCGAGCACTGGCTGATGATTCAGTAGGCATAGACTGACTTCAGGAGTTTATAGGCAGTGTACATAAAGAAGAGTCCCAAGCCTATTGGTGAAATGTGGTCACAAATGTTTCTTCCAGCAGAAAGGTGTCCATAAAATGATTTGCCAGTCAGGATAAGAAAGCTGACGCCTGCACTTGAAGGAATCCAGTGTGGGGGGTTGGCCCAGTGAGCACAGAGATATGAGAGTCAATGTCCCACACTATTAGACACTGGGGTGCACAGGACAATGCAGGTGGACAAGGCCCTCAACTCACCCAACTCTAGACATGCCCCAGGAGGCTCAGGGTGGGGATTTCGGCCGGAGGGCTTGAAACACTAGCCGTACAGTCTTGCAATCAGGCATGCCGAATCCTTCCATTGCACAGGAGCATGGGTCCCGGCATTGGAGAGGTGACCAGAAAGGTCATGCAGCAGTGTCCGGCAGGGTCCAGCGGAGTGTTCATAGGCAGGCTGATTCACCGGACTGTGGTCATGTGGAGATGAGACACTTGCAGCAGAAAGGGGGATCAAGCTTGCATGCAGGTAGTTGCACCTAATAGTTGGGAGAACTGCACAGCACATTAGGAGAGGTCACAGCAGAGCTGGTCTAGGCCATAAGGCAGGCCGAGGCTGGGAAGGAGCTTATGTCCTTGTTTCTTGGGCCAGAAAATGGTACTAGTCAGTTCCTGATGGTGGTGGAACACCAATCCAGCAGGAGCGTGTCAGTTTGGGGTGAGGGTGTCCCCGATTGCTGTGGATTTCCAAATGGCTCAATGCAGAACCACAATGAAGCATGTCTGCATACTCTGTTATCTGTTTTGATAGTGGACACACTACACAATAAACCTATTTGCTAACAGTCTGTTTGATAATCTGCGTATATATTTGTGACTCAAACACAGCAAGTGTGACAAGCGACCAACTGACAATATGGGCAAAAACTAAAATGCCTCAGCCGCTGGCAGACTTCATCAATTTGTCTGATCGACTTCATCCTCCAATACTGGAGAAGTAAAACAACCTACTTCGAAATCTTCCCAAACTGCAAGTGGGTTTTTAACTCCTGTAATGCCAAAAGTCACATTGCAAGAGTTGCTGAATGCTATTCATTTCTCTGAGAAGAGAGTAACATAAAACATTGGGGGAGTACAATTAGACCTGTCCCTATTGCGTCAAGATATGCAGAAAATCAGAAAATCAGGGAGAGAGTCAGTGAGGGTGAGAACCGTATTTCCACTTTGGAAGATCTTACATCACCCATGAAACATGAGATCACTAATCTTAACTCACAGATGGTCACCTATAAACAAAAAATTGTCTGCTATCGAAGGGGGGAAGAGGGGTGTAATGACACCATATTTGTGAGGTTGCCTAAAAAAGCTGATAGTGATATCCAGGAGCAGGCTGGCCCGGGGGGCAGCGCCCCCCCCGGGCCGCTCGGTCAGGCCGCTACTCAGGCCGGGGGGGGTAGGCCGGCCGGCCTTCCCCCGGATGCAAAATACAATACTTTCCCCTGGGGTCATCAATGACGCGGCCACATCCCTTTTCATGTGATGCGGCCGCCTGTGTGCCCCCCGGGCTTCCCTCTCCCAGCCCGCGCCTGGTGATAACTCTGAAACCTTCTTGGAGAGCTGGCTGATACAGTTATGGGGCACAGATATGTCCACAAATTAATTTGCAATTGAAAGGGCGCACTGAATTCCTACTGAAAGTCCATCACATGGAGTGCCACCGCACACATTTATTGCCAATAACCTTCATTATAAGGATGTAGGTACTGTACTATGCACAGCCAAGTTGAAGGGTCCATTAATGTATCAAAACCAGCAGGTTTTCCCGAATTTCTCAATAGATGTCCAGATGACCAGGGCCCAATTTATACAAGCAAAGAGAAGATTGTGGGAACTTGAATTATTGAATCATTGTGTCATTAGATCAGTTAAGATATTCTTTAACAGTAAGATGGATTTATGCTGTACTCTGAATCAGGTCACCATGAGTTTTCTAGAACTTGCTCTGTTCAATTGTTGTCCTTTTCCCGATTTCTGTCTGTAATTTACAGCACACTAGAAGGCTGGGTAGGGCATAACTATACCCTCCTCGCTGTTTCTTAATTTTGTGTTTCTAGTAACTTGTTAAATCTGAATTTTTTCACAGTTAAATTGGAGGTAGTGTTGGAATTGTTTTGGATTAAAGTATGCCAAGGTTTAGGAGTGCATATGATTTGGGGGTTCAGGGCAGTTGGTTGTAAAATTCATAGGGTGTAGATGGGAGTTGTTGTTTGGATTAGGTAAAGTGTCATGTATTGATATAATTTTGTTTGTCTTATGTTACAAATTGATGTATTATTATTATTATTATTATTATTATTATTATTAGAGATGCTCACTGACCCCCGTGAAGTGGTTTTAGTTTTGGCAAAACCACCCTCATGTGTTTTGGTTTTGGTTTTGGATCTGTATGAAAAATTGCTAAAATATGCTAAAATCACCTAATTTGGCTCTTTTTTTGATCCTATATTATTATTAACTTCACTAACCCAAATTTAAAGTCATTTGCAATCAATTTTGACCACCTCACAGGTCACAATATTATTTTCATACACTTTCAAACAAAGATTGCAGCAGTTCTTGCCAGTGATAAGAAAAAGGCCATTGTCATGCCTGGGCATAAGACCAAAAATCCACCTCTTATGTGTGCAATTATTTTTACATAAATCCTGACAACAGTTGTCTAGCCATTTGTAGCGTTTGTAAAGCCACACTCAGTAGAGGTAGGGACCTTAACCATCTATGATCCTCATCCATGTTACGGCATTTGAAGCGAGTTCATGGAAAGCTGTTAGGAAAATCAGAAACTTATGTTAAAAAAATAACAACAAGCAGTCCAGCATCATCTATCTCCCTTCTCTCATCTAGATCCCAGCACCTGCAATCTACATCCCCAACACCTTCATCATCAATATCCTCACAAGTGATGGGAGTTAGTCCTGCATCCAAGTTGCTAAGGCTAGATGACTCCTCCACTAACCATGATTCCTCTGAAGAATTATTGAGCGTTAGTCTTACTGCTGCTGCTGCTTCTGGGAGTGAATCTTCAACCCAGAAGAAGACTTCTAGTAGTTTACAACAATTAACTATTAAACAATCCTTTGCTAGAGGAAGAAAGTAAGAAAGCTGTCACCCAGTCGCAAAGCGGATCAAAAACGCTATGAGGACTATCAGGCGCGGGCTGGGAGAGGCGTTTCCGGGGGGCACAGAGGCAGCCACATCACATGAAAAGGGATGCGGCAGCGTCATTGATGATGCGGCCGCTTCGATGACGCGGCCGCATCCCATGTCATGTGATGCAGCCGCCTGTGCGCTGACGCGGCCGTATCTGATGTCATCAGATGCGGCCACGGTGGAAAGTATTGTATTTTGCATCGGGGGGCGGCCGGCCAGCCTACCCCCCGGCCCTAATAGCAACCTGCCCCCCTGCCCCCTGGGCCAGCCCGCCCCTGAGGACTATGCTAGTATTAGATCTGCGTCCAATATACACTATTAATGCAGCTGGTGTTAGACAGTTACTTGAGGTCTTGTGTCCCCGTTACCAAATTCCATCACAACACCATTTAACTAGAAAAGCTATTCCTCACCTCTAGCAGAAGGTTCGTAATAATGTAATTATTGGGCTACAAAATGCCATTCTACCCACTGTACACTTAACCACAGATATGGGAACACGTGGAACTGGGCAAACTAAAGATTATATGACTGTGACAGCCCAATGGGTTGGTGATTCTCCTTCACCAGCAGGGACAGCAGTAGCATGTACCCAAGTACGTCACATTTTTCTGATGCAGGCTACTCTGTGTATCATCTGCTTCACTAAGAGGCATATTATTATTATTATTATTATTAATATTATTATTATCGTAGATTTATAAGGCACCACAGTGCTCCATAGTGCCGTACAGTAGGGAAGACAAGGACATACATAAAGCAAGACATACGTAAAAAAATAACAGACAAGGCAGACAAAATGAATGGAGACATGAAAACAAAGGGTATGGAGGACCCTGCTCATTACAGAGCTTACATTCTAAAGGTAAGAGGGCATAGCTGAAACAAGAGGAGCGAGTGTGGCTCAGAGTGGAGATTGGGTTAGTTGTGAGGGTGCTTTAGAAGAGCATCTAAAGATTTGAAGGCTGTGTGAAAGTCGGATTGAGCGTGGTAGGGAATTCCATAAGTGGGGAGCAGCACGGGAGAAGTCTTGAATGCGGGAGTGAGAGGTGGTTATCAGACACAAGACAAGGTGCAGGTCAGAGGTAATACCGTTGACAACCTGTTTGAAAAACTAAGGGATGTCATTGCAACATGGCTTATCCTGCTTGGACTCTCCTGAGGATATGCGATTTCTACCACCAATATTGTTAGAGCATTACAGTGGGGGGAATTCCATCACATTCCTTCTTTTGCTCACACAATCAACTTGGTGGTATAAAACTTTTTAAAAAAATTACAATGACATGCAGGAGATACAGTCTGTGTCTCTGTTACGAGCCGCGGCGGTGCCCAGCCGCCGCGACTCACTCACCTGTGTCCCGGCCATCGCCATGGCGACCGGGACGTCACTTCCGGCCATGACCCGGCCGTTGCCGGGGCAACGGTCAGACGCTTCAGCACTGCGTCCCGGCAATGAGAGGAAGCAGGGCGCATGCGCTCACTGGATCCTCTAGCCTGCGGGCTGATTAATCTGCTCATTAATTAGGCAGGCGGCTGTGTCTGATTCAGAGCTAGGCTCTGATTGGTGGCCACTGATATTTAAGGCAATGAGGTCTGCTGCCTCATTGCCGGTTATAGCTTCTGCTACCCAGTCTGCTGACCTGCCTTGTTCCTGTTCCTGTCTATTGAACTTCTACTGATCTCCCGTGTATGACCCTTGGCTTGGATTTGGACTTCGCTTGTGTATCCCGTGACCCTGACCTCTGGCCTGTTTACCATTTCTCCTGTTTTGCCTGTGACCCTTGACCCCGGCTTGTTTACTGGAACTGCATCCTGCTGCCGGCCCTTGACCTCTGCGTGGACCTCACTCCGCTGGCCTGGGTTCTCCCCACCCGGTACACACTTCACGACCCTCTGTCAGTTTGCAGCCCAGTCTGTCCCCAACATTAGGGGCTCCAGTGAACACCTGATTGACAGAGTAGACTCCGGGTTGTGTTGTGCCGGCTGGAAGGGTTCCTAACATTATAATCGGCCATAAACAAACGTTCCGGAGACGAAGTTGAGATGGATGGAAGCGGAACTTCCCCGTCTCCGGCGCAAGCCCTAGCAGGTCATGTGGAGTCCCTGTACCAAATGATCCAGGGATTGTCTGAGCGTATGTCCGTTCAAAAAAAAGCCGCAAAAACCTCACAACCCACTCCGAGTTCCACCTGTGAACCTAAGATGAATTTGCCGGATTGGTTCTCTGGAAATAGATACCTGTATCGGAATTTCAGGGAGAGCGGCAAGCTCTATTTCCGGATGAGACCCCGCTCCTCCGGTTCAGAGCAACAAAGAGTCGGGATTATCATTTCCCTCCTACAGGTTGACCCCCAGTCCTGGGCCTTTTCTTTGCCGCAGACCAGTCCTGCCATGCAGTCCGTTGACGCTTTCTTTGAGGCATTAGGTCTAATATATGATGACCCGGATCGAATGGCCTCCGCTGAAGCTCATCTACGGGCATTGAAACAGGGCCGGCGGTCGGCAGAGGAATACTGTGCTGAATTTCGTAGATGGTCACCTGACAGTGGATGGAATGACCCTGCTTTACGCAGTCAGTTCCGTCTCGGCCTGTCGGAACAAATTAAAGACTCCTTAGTGCAATATCCGTCTCCTACCTCACTGGAGGATCTGATTCACCTCTCCATTAAAATTGACAGGAGAATTAAAGAGCGGAAATCTGAAAAGGAGGCATCTTCTCCTCAGTCTGCCCTGATTCCTGTTTCCACGGATGATGAGGAGCCTATGCAATTAGGAGCGTATCATCTCTCTCCTGAGGAAAGAGACAGGAGACGATCACAAGGTCTATGTCTCTACTGTGGCACTAAAGGCCACTTCTCCCGTTCCTGCCCTAATAAGCCGGGAAAAGAGCATGCCTAGGGAATGAGGGGAAAATTCACCTAGGTCTACAAATTGTTTCCCCGAAAAATGTTGTATTAATTCCTGCTCAAGTCACGTCCAGTGCTGGTTCTGTGAACTTGTCGGCCTTCATTGACAGTGGAGCTGCAGGCAACTTCCTTGACATCGAGTTTGCCCGCTCTGCTGGAATTCCGCGGATTAAACTCAAATCTGCCATTAAAGTATGTGGCTTAGATGGTAGTCCATTGCCAGGAGGCAAGATTACCTGCTAGACCCTGCTACTACAATTGAACATTGGAGCTCTCCACTCAGAATCCTTAGTCTTTTTCCTTATCGAATGTCCGTCCGTTCCTCTGATTCTGGGCCACCCCTGGCTATCCCGCCATAACCCTGTCATGGATTGGGTAAAAGGAGAAATTGTCCAGTGGAGCTCTTATTGTACACAGTCTTGCTTGACACTGCCTTTGCGTATGATTCAGCCTATTCCGGGGCAACTTTCTTCACAGTATCATGGGTTCTGGGATGTTTTCTCCAAAAAGGCTGCTGATACTCTACCACCACACCGGGGGTTCGACTGTGCCATCGAGCTCATTCCGGGTTCTAAATTACCCAAGGGACGCCTGTACTCTCTTTCCGGTCCAGAGACCAAATCCATGCAGGATTACATTGACGGAAACCTGGAGAAAGGCTTCATCAGGCCATCCAAGTCCCCAGTAGGAGCAGGGTGCTTTTTTGTATCCAAGAAGGATGGTGGACTCAGACCCTGTATCGACTACTGAGGGCTGAATCTAATTACGGTTAAAAACACCTATCCACTTCCTCTCATCTCCGTACTTTTTGACCAACTAAGAGGGGCAACTATCTTCACAAAAATTGATCTTCGTGGTGCCTATAACCTCATACGTATTAGAGCAGGTGATGAGTGGAAGACGGCATTCAACACGCTCTCGGGCCACTACGAATATCTGGTCATGCCGTTTGGCTTTAGTAATGCCCCTGCAGTATTCCAGGATTTGATTAATGAGGTGTTACGTGAGTTTCTGGGACACTTCGTTGTTGTCTACCTGGACGACATCCTCATATATTCAGAATCATTGTCAGTACACCAGGGTCATGTCAGACAAGTCTTACAGAATTTACGGGAACACCATCTCTACGCTAAACTCGAGAAATGCGAGTTCGAGGTCCAGAAGGTATCCTTCCTAGGTTATATAATCTCCTCAGAAGGTTTCTCCATGGACCCAACCAAGGTCCAAGCAATCCTTGATTGGGTACAACCGAATAACCTCAAGGCGGTCCAGAGATTCCTGGGATTCGACAATTACTACAGGAGATTTATTGGTGGCTTTGCTGATATCGTGGCTCCTATCATCACTTTGACCCGCAAGGGAAGTGATCCAGCTGATTGGTCACCACAGGCAATATCTGCATTTAAAACTCTGAAGGAAGCCTTTGTGTCTGCTCACATCCTTAGACATCCAGATCCTAAGGTACCGTTTGTTCTGGAAGTTGATGCATCTGACGTCGGTGCTGGTGCCATCTTATCACAAAAGGATCCCCATACTCACCGCCTACATCCATGTGCCTACTTTTCCCGTCAGTTCTCTTCAGCGGAAACCATCTATGATGTGGGAAACCGAGAACTGTTAGCAAACAAATGGGCCTTTGAGGAATGGCAACATTGGTTGGAAGGCGCTACACATCAGATCACCGTTATAATGGATCATAAGAATCTGCAGTATATACAGTCGGCCAAACGACTGAACCCCCGACAGGCTCGTTGGTCGCTGTTCTTCACCCGGTTTAACTTTGTAATCACTTACCGTCCAGGTTCTAAAAATGTCCGTGCAGACGCCCTGTCCAGAAACTTTCTGGCACACCATGCCCCGGTTACTAGTCCAGAACCTATTGTTCCCTTATCTATGATCCATGCTGGGTTAACCCAAGACCTAAGCTGTACATTACAAAGGTTTCAGAAATTAGCTCCTGATAATACTCCAGTAGGGTGCTTGTTTGTCCCAGTTCATCTAAGGAAGGCAATCAATGCCGAAGCACACAATAATCAGACTGCTGGACATCCGGGAGTTTTCAAGACATTAGAAATCCTTTCTCGTACTGTATGGTGGCCATCCTTGTCTGCTGACGTCAAAAGTCACGTCCTGTCTTGTGAAATTTGCGCCAGGAACAAAGTTCCCAGGACTCGCCTGGTAGGTGTTACGATCTTGATGCCTTAGTCAGTATTAGCACAGGCTTACCTAGGGCGCGGAGTCTAACGGCCTTCCGGTCTTCACCAAGAACCACCGCAAGGTAGTGTGGGCTTAGCTGCCGAAGAACCGCAGGTCGCGGCCCCCAGATTAGCCTACTGACGTAAGGGAGAAAGTTCTAAGTGATGGCAGGCAGACAAGAAAATAGACAATGCGGTGCAAGTACAGGCACTAACCGTGAATTCCAGGCGTAGTAGGTCTGGAACAGTAACCGGTAGATGCACGGAGGCAATGGGTGCGTGGCAGGATCCAGAGAATAGTCGGTAACACAGCCGGGTCGGTACACAGAAGGTATCAGGTATACGGTGCCAGAGGGAGATCCAGAGAATAGTCGGTAACACAGCCGGGTCGGTACACAGAAGGTATCAGGTATACGGTGCCAGAGGGAGATCCAGAGAATAGTCGATAACACAGCCGGGTCGGTACACAGAAGGTATCAGGTATACGGTGCCAGAGGGAGATCCAGAGAATAGTCGGTCACAGCCAGGTAGGTACACAGGAGTAGGAGGAATAGAGGGGTAAACAGGGAGCAGGATCACAGGAGTCAGGACACAGGAACTGTAGCCAGGAACAGGAAACACATTGCTCTGACACAGGCAGCGTGTCAGAGCAGGGAAGATATAGTAGTTTGAATTCCCCGCCCAGGAGTCACATGATCAGCAGCAGAGAGAAGCAGGAAGTGCGGCAGCGCTAACAGAAGCAGCGCTGAAGATATGGACACCGCTGTCAGCTCCCGCTGACAGCGCAGCGGAACGGGGACAAGGTAAGTTCCTAACAGTACCCCCCCCTTCAGGGGTGGCCTCCGGACAACCTATAAGGCTTTAGAGGGAACTTGGTATGGAATTTCTTCAACAAACTCGGAGCATGAAGGTCTCGTGCAGGAATCCAAGAACGCTCTTCAGGACCGTAACCTTTCCAGTCAACCAGGAACTGCAAGGAACCTCTGGAAATCCGAGAATCTAGAATCTCCTTCACCTCAAATTCCTGATCTGGTGCAAAAATAGCAGCAGGAGGTCTTCTTGAAGAGAAGAATTTGTTAACAACAAGTGGTTTGAGAAGGGAAATGTGGAAGACATTGGGAACCCTCAAGGTAGGGGGTAATTTTAATCTAAAGGCCACCGGATTAATGACCTCAATGATCTTGAAGGGACCGATAAATCGGGGAGCGAATTTCCTAGAAGGAACCAACAGGCGAAGATTCTTTGTAGACAACCACACTTTGTCACCAGGAGTGAGTAGTGGAGACGGTCTTCTTCTTTTGTCAAATGCTTTTTTACTGATGGCAGAGGTGTGAAGTAGTTTGCGTTTGATAAGATCCCACCTAGACGAGAAGTCCGATAGAAGGGAATCCACTGCAGGGACCCCAGAAGCGGTTAACTCTTTGAAGGGTGGAACTTTAGGATGAAATCCCTGAAGAGCAAAAAAGGGAGAAATGGAGGTAGAGTCATGTGAATTATTATTGTGGGCGAATTCTGCCCAAGGTAATAAATCAACCCAATCATCATGTTTAGCTGAAATGAAACATCTGAGGAATTTCTCCAATTCTTGATTCGTCCTTTCCGTGAGACCATTACTTTGCGGATGATATGCAGAAGAGAAATTTAACTTAATTCCACAAAGACGAGAAAAGGCCCTCCAAAATCTTGCCACAAACTGAGTTCCTCGATCAGAAACGATAATATCTGGACAGCCGTGTAGGCGGAAAATTTCTTTAATGAAGAGTTGAGCCAGAACAGGAGCAGAAGGGAGACCTTTTAATGCCACAAAATGAGCGGCTCGGGAAAGGCGATCGGTGACCACCCACACTACTGAGAACCCTCTGGAGGAGGGTAAATCTGTGATAAAATCCATGGAGAGATGACTCCAAGGTCGATCCGGAATTGGCAGAGGCTGCAGCAGACCGTATGGAGCTTGACGAGGAACTTTATTCTGAGCGCAAGTGGAACACGCCGTCACAAACTGTCGAACGTCCGAACGGATAGCCAGCCACCAATAACTACGGGAGATAAATTCCAAGGTCTTCTTTATACCGGCATGACCAGAAAAACGGGAGGCATGAGCCCATTTAAGGAGTTTAGTTTGGAGATGTGGAGGAACCAAAGTCTTCCCGTGAGGAATGATCACCCGAGTAGGAGTAGTAGCCAAAATACATTCTGGATCTAGAATAGACCTAACACTCTCTTCTTCGGTATCCATAGAATCAAAGGAACGAGAGAGGGCATCAGCCTTCTTGTTCTTGGACCCTGGTCTGAAGGTAATGATCATATTGAATCGTGAAAAAAATAACGACCATCTGGCCTGACGGGGATTGAGGCAGGAGGCAGTTTGTAGATAAAGCAGGTTCTTGTGATCCGTAAAAATAGTAACAGGAAATCTGGCTCCCTCCAAATGATGTCTCCAGGCCTCCAAGGCCAATTTGATAGCAAGTAGTTCTCTGTCTCCAATGCCGTAGTTTTTTTCGGTGGATGAGAATTTACGAGAAAAGAAGCCACAGGGAGAAAACTTCCCAGTAGAATTCTTCTGAGACAAAATAGCTCCTACTCCAGTGGAGGATGCGTCAACTTCGAGAAAAAAGGGGAAGGAAGAATCTGGCTGTTGAAGAATAGGTGCCGATATGAAGGCTTCTTTAAGATACTTGAAGGCCTCTACCGCCTCTGGTGGCCAGGTCTTAGCGTTGGCAGATTTCTTGGTCAGGGAAGTGATGGGTGCAATAACAGACGAAAACCCTTTGATAAAGTGGCGGTAATAATTAGAGAACCCAATAAAACGCTGGATGGCCTTAAGTCCAACCGGTTGGGGCCAATCAGAAATCGCCTTTAATTTCTCAGGGTCCATACGTAATCCGGAGCCAGAAACCACGTGACCAAGAAAAGGAAGATGCGTTTTTTCAAAGACACACTTGTCCACATTACAGTACAGATGATGCGACCGAAGGCGTTGAAGAATCAAGGAGACATGATGGCGATGAGTAATAATATCAGGTGAAAAAATAAGAATATCGTCAAGGTAGATGACAACAAATTGATACAGGAAATCCTGAAAGACTTCGTTAATAAAATTTTGAAAAACCGCAGGAGCGTTACAAAGTCCAAATGGCATGACAAGATACTCAAAATGCCCATCGTGCGTATTGAACGCCGTCTTTCATTCATCCCCTTGTTTAATACGGATAAGGTTGTAGGCCCCTTTCAAATCCAGTTTAGAAAAAATTGAAGCTCCCTTGATCCTATCAAAGAGTTCAGAGATTAATGGTAAGGGGTACCTATTCTTTTTCGTTATGGCATTGAGGCCACGGTAGTCTATGCAAGGACGCAATCCGCCGTCCTTCTTTTTTACGAAAAAGAAACCTGCTCCTGCTGGTGACGAGGATTTCCGAATAAAACCCCTGTTTAAATTCTCCTTAATATATAGGGACATGGCCTCTGATTCGGGTAGAGATAATGGAAATACCCGTCCTCTAGGTGGTATCTTATCCGGCAACAATTCAATGGAGCAATCCCAAGGTCTATGAGGGGGTAACTTGGAAGCCTCCTTTTCAGAAAAGACATCAGAAAACGAATGATATTGAGGAGGAATACCGGAGGGTGTTGGGAGACAGCCCATAGCGGGTCTATGAATCCTGGGAAGACATCGGGAATGACACTCTGAACCCCATGCAAGAACTTCCGGTTTCTGCCAATCTAAAATGGGGGAGTGAAGTCTGAGCCAAGGTAGGCCTAAGATCAACGGGTTGATAGCCTTTGGAATGACTAAGAAGGAGATTTCCTCAGTGTGCAAGGCTCCAATGCGTAGAGACATGTTAACAGTTCTGTTCTTAATGGATCCTCCAATGATACGACTGCCATCTATAGCTGTAATGGCAATAGGTGGATCTAAGGGTTGCCTAGGCAATGATAACCGCTCTACAATGTCAGCTCGTAAAAAGTTCCCCGCTGCACCGGAGTCAATAAGCGCTGGAAGAGACAATTGTTTATCAGTATATTGCAGAATAACTTGGATAGAAAAACTAGAATCCATAGGAGAGAGAATGTTCATACCTAACTTAGTCTCTCCGTCATCAGTTAGGTCCGATCGTTTCCCGGGCGCTTCCCACATTGACTCAGGACATGACCGGGTTCCCCGCAATAAAGGCATAAACGATTCTTGAACCGCCTCTCTCTTTCCTCCTGGGATAAACGTGCTCTTCCCAACTGCATAGGCTCTTCCTCCGGTGTAATAGGACTTTGGAAGCGAGGAGCCAAACGGAAAGTAGATCGACGGGAACTCTCTCTCTCCTGAGTGCGTTCACGGAAACGTATATCAATCTGGTTACAGAGAGAGATCAAAGCATCCAGGGTAGTGGGTAACTCTCGGGCTGCTAGCTCGTCCTTAATACGATCGGACAAGCCTTGCCAAAATGTGGCCACTAAAGCTTCATTGTTCCAACGAAGTTCGGCCGCCATAGTGCGAAATTGAAGGGCATACTGGCCCAGAGTAAGGGTACCCTGGCGCAGACGGAGGAGTCCAGAAGCTGCACTGGAGACTCGTCCGGGTTCATCAAAGATGCGTCTGAAGGTTTCCAAGAAAGTGGCACAATTATGGAGAATGGGGTCATCATGTTCCCAGAGAGGAGAAGCCCAGGCAAGCGCTTGACCAGACAATAAGGAAATAATATAGGCGACTTTAGTTTTCTGTGTGGGAAAGTTCCCGGGCAAAAGTTCGAATTGAATAGCACACTGGTTCAAGAAGCCTCGGCATTCCTTAGGATCCCCATTGAACTTGGGTGGGTTAGGTATGCGGAGTTGAGAGGTGGTGGGAGCAGATACAGCTGAACCGCTTGGAGCGGGGGCAGGCTGTGGGGCCGGAGCAGGTGGAGGATTAGGAGCTGCCACCTGAGCTGCTTGGAGCGTATCCAACCTGTTAGACAGAGTCTGCAAAATCTGTAATAACTGTTCTTGATTTTTCCCCTGTTCCTCAACCTGAGCCGCTAAGTTATCCAGTAGTACTCTCGCAGTGGGATTCCCTGTCGCTTCCATCAGTTAGATAAGGGGGCAGAGCAAACTGTTACGATCTTGATGCCTTAGTCAGTATTAGCACAGGCTTACCTAGGGCGCGGAGTCTAACGGCCTTCCGGTCTTCACCAAGAACCACCGCAAGGTAGTGTGGGCTTAGCTGCCGAAGAACCGCAGGTCGCGGCCCCCAGATTAGCCTACTGACGTAAGGGAGAACGTTCTAAGTGATGGCAGGCAGACAAGAAAATAGACAATGCGGTGCAAGTACAGGCACTAACCGTGAATTCCAGGCGTAGTAGGTCTGGAACAGTAACCGGTAGATGCACGGAGGCAATGGGTGCGTGGCAGGATCCAGAGAATAGTCGGTAACACAGCCGGGTCGGTACACAGAAGGTATCAGGTATACGGTGCCAGAGGGAGATCCAGAGAATAGTCGGTAACACAGCCGGGTCGGTACACAGAAGGTATCAGGTATACGGTGCCAGAGGGAGATCCAGAGAATAGTCGATAACACAGCCGGGTCGGTACACAGAAGGTATCAGGTATACGGTGCCAGAGGGAGATCCAGAGAATAGTCGGTCACAGCCAGGTAGGTACACAGGAGTAGGAGGAATAGAGGGGTAAACAGGGAGCAGGATCACAGGAGTCAGGACACAGGAACTGTAGCCAGGAACAGGAAACACATTGCTCTGACACAGGCAGCGTGTCAGAGCAGGGAAGATATAGTAGTTTGAATTCCCCGCCCAGGAGTCACATGATCAGCAGCAGAGAGAAGCAGGAAGTGCGGCAGCGCTAACAGAAGCAGCGCTGAAGATATGGACACCGCTGTCAGCTCCCGCTGACAGCGCAGCGGAACGGGGACAAGGTAAGTTCCTAACAGTAGGTCAGTTGGTTCCGTTGGCCGCTCCTGCAAAACCTTGGACACTTTTGTCCATGGACTTTATCGTTGATTTACCACTGTCTGCGGGACACAATACCATTTGGGTCGTGGTAGACCGCTTCAGCAAAATGGCACATTTCATTCCACTAACCCGACTTCCTACCGCCCGAGATCTAGCCATTCTCTTCATCCAGCATATTTTCCGTCTTCATGGACTTCCTTCTGATATCGTTTCTGTTCGTGGTTCACAATTCATTGCACAATTCTGGAAATCCTTCTGTACCCTGCTCGGAATTAAAATCAGTTTATCATCCGCATACCATCCTGTCATGGGCACTAGGAGTTGCTTACCCGAGTTTCACCAGATGGAACTCTGCTAGAGAGGCGGGGTTATGGCACGCACCTCAAAGCAGGCAGGTGAATGATTGGAGCGACACAACAGCAGGAGAGTAGAGATAGTCTGAGGAAGTCAGCGACTTGCAGCTATGGTTAGAGGAAAGTCAGCGACTTGGAGCAGTAAACTGGAGGCTGAAGATAATGTAGACACGAGGAGTGGACGTGGATAGGTGATGGTAGGTAGAGGAGGAGTCAGTGGTCTGCGTACAGCAAGTTGTACCACTGTAGTGATGGGAAGAATAGTACTGGTGCAGGTAGGTAGCAGGGTAGACGGTGGTCTGCGTTCAGCAAGTTGTACCACCGCTATGGTGAGGAGTCTGGTCCAGGTGTAGGTAGGTAATAGGAGAGTCAGTGGTCTGCGTATAGCAAGTTGTACCACCGCTGTGATAGTAGGACTTGTCCAGGTGCGGGTAGGTAGCAGGGAAGTCAGTGGTCTGCGTGCAGCAAGTTGTACCACTGCTGTGAGAAGGAATGAGGACTTGTCCAGGTGCAGGAGAGTGAAGTTGAAAGGCAAACTGTGGCTGTATGGAAACAGCGCGAGTAGAGCAATGTCTTGTGAGGCAGAGATGGAAGGCACAATGAATAGTCTGTATGGAGTAGATGCCTTGCAGTGAGGAGAAGCTGGTCACAGCAGATATGCACAATAACGCTAAGTAGTAGCGTGAGGAGATATCGTAGCTTGAGTGAAAGCTTGTCCTAAATGAAGCAATGCAGTAACACAGTCTATATGGGTACTTGTACCCTGTGCAGCAAACAACAATGGATACAACTGGTATGCGAGCAATAGGCAATAGTTAATAGTCAGTAGAGCATACCCAGTTGTGTAGATCCGGAATCAGCTGAGAAGTGAAGCATTGTAGCGGTATGGGAACCGCCGCTGAGTTGAGCAGGGAACAGCGTGAAAGCTGAAGCACGAGTAGAGCTAGAAGCAGATTGGAAACTGCACACAGGAGTAGAGCTGGAAGCAGCTTGGAAACTGCACACAGGAGTAGAGCTGGAAGCAGCTTGGAAACTGCACACAGGAGTAGAGCTGGAAGCAGTTTGGAAACTGCACACAGGAGTAGAGCTGGAAGCAGTTTGGAAACTGCACACAGGAGTAGAGCTGGAAGCAGTTTGGAAACTGCACACACCTATAGAAGTTCACTGGGAGTGAGACCTCAAGATCAGGCCACTACCTAAGGCTGCAGGTGCCTTAAGTAGGGAGAGGTGACAGGATGGCGGACGGCCGCGGTTCCACACAGGTGTGAGTGGGAAAGATGGAGAACCACATACCAGAGTGGAGGCACTCACACTCCGGTGAGTGACACATCCTCAGTCAAATGGGCAAACTGAAAGGGTTAACCAGTCCTTAGAGCAATTTTTGCGATGTTATACGTCAGAATTCCATGATAACTGGTCCTCCTTGTTACCCTGGGCGGAATTTGCTTGTAATAACTCATGTCACTCATCCACCAAAACATCTCCGTTTTTTTGCAATTATGGCTTTCACCCCAGATCCAACTCCTTGTACTCACTCAAGTCCGTTGGTATCCAGGAAATCCGCTCCACTGCCAGGGACCTCAGAGATATCTGAAAGAAAGTACAGTCGTCTTTGAGACAAGCCTCATTTCTTGCAAAATAAAATTCGGACCGCCACCGTACCATCTGCTCCCTCAAGGTGAGCCAGCAAGTGTGGCTGTCTACAAAAAATATCAGGCTCAGACAGCCTTGCAAGAAGTTGGGCCCTAAGTTCATCGGGCCATTTTCCATAATCAAGCAAGTCAATTCCTTCGCATTCAGGTTAAAAATTCCGGGCTCGTTAAGAATTTCCAACACATTTCATTGTTCACTGTTGAAGCCGGTACTATATCCTAGTCAAATTCAGTCTTCAAGTGTGCCTGGGGGAAATTCAAGTAAACCACTAGGATACGTGGTTCAAAGGATCCTGGATTCTAAAAAAGTGCAAGGGCAGGTGCACTTCCTGGTACAGTGGAGGAACCGCGGGTTAGAAGAGCGGTCTTAGGTTCCGCGGAGACAACTCCATGCCCCTAAACAGTTGAAGGAGTTCTTCAGGAGATTCCCAAGAAAACCTGGATGTCGGGGTCCCTCGACCCCTCCTCAAGGGGGGGGGACTGTTACAAGCCGCGGCGGTGCCCAGCTGCCGCGACTCACTCATCTGCGTCCCGGCCGTCGCTATGGAGACCGGGACGTCACTTCCGGCCATGACCCGGCCGTTGCCAGGGCAACGGTAAGACGCTTCAGCACTGCGTCCCGGCAATGAGAGGAAGCCGGGCGCATGCGCTCACTGGATCCTCTAGCCTGCGGGCTGATTAATCTGCTCATTAATTAGGCAGGGGGCTGTGTCTGATTCAGAGCTAGGCTCTGATTGGTGGCCACTGATATTTAAGGCAATGAGGTCTGCTACCTCATTGCCGGTTATAGCTTCTGCTACCCAGTCTGCTGACCTGCCTTGTTCCTGTTCCTGTCTATTGAACTTCTACTGATCTCCCGTGTATGACCCTTGGCTTGGATTTGGACTTCGCTTGTGTATCCCGTGACCCTGACCTCTGGCCTGTTTACCATTTTTCCTGTTTTGCCTGTGACCCTTGACCCCGGCTTGTTTACTGGAACTGCATCCTGCTGCCGGCCCTTGACCTCTGCGTGGACCTCACTTCGCTGGCCTGGGTTCTCCCCAGCCGGTACACACTTTAGGACCCTCTGTCAGTCAGCAGCCCAGTCTGTCCCCACCATCAGGGGCTCCAGTGACCACCTAATTGACAGAGTAGACTCCGGGTTGTGTTGTGCCGGCTGGAGGGGTTCCTAACAGTCCCGCAAAAATGTTGGGTCATTTTCGGGATTGTGCAACAGCATGTAGGAGAATGTAGCAGCTGCAA
This sequence comes from Mixophyes fleayi, assembly GCF_038048845.1. NCBI lineage: Eukaryota > Metazoa > Chordata > Amphibia > Anura > Limnodynastidae > Mixophyes > Mixophyes fleayi. The sequence continues at coordinate 190,671,709 of NC_134402.1, read as the reverse complement.
GAAGACTAGAAGTCATGTGAATGACTTAATTATACTTTTTGAGAAGCAGCTAGAGAAATTGAAGGAGGGAATTTAACTAAACAAATCCGCAAACTATATTGTAATTGTAAATTAAGTATTTAATTCACTTTTCCAGGATCAAAGAGCTATCAACATCTTGTAATGAAATCTCCTCCTTCAGTTTCTCTGGAAACTGGTTCTAGGAAAAAAGATAGCTTTCACAATACACCCAGTGGTGATACAGATGAGTCAGCTCAACATTTTGACATTTGCTCTGCTCTAAAAGAATTGTCCAAAAATCGTAAAAGCCATAAAATAACCTACAAATTCCATGAGGAAGGTCATTATCGGCAATTACATCAAAGTAAACAGACTTCTGTGATGGTGGACTCCAGCTGTAATCTAGCTAAGAGAAGGCAGCTCCTAATGTTGGTATGCTTGGTAATATTTTGGGTAGAATGGCATCTTTGCAATTTTATTTTTTTCTACAGTAAACTTTCACCTTTTTTAGAGAGGTTTTTTTTTATTTAAAAAGTACGAGCTTTTTATTTTAATTTTTGTTTCCCTGACTCAAAACCACTATGCACTTGAACATAAGCTTTAGCACATGAGGTAGAGTGATTATTATCATCATGACTAAGACTGGAGAGTGACAACAACAATGTCACCCTTCCTGTTTCTGTATGAGCTATGGCATAGTACAATGTCACTGGAGACTTTTAAGAACACTGACAGTCCTATTATTACAATTTCTGTTTCAGCACTGAACCCTGCCACCTCTCCTGTTTCTGTGTGAGCTATGGTACAGTAAAATGTAACTGCAGATTTAGACCAAGCTAGCCAGCCCTATAATTTCTATTTCAGCACTGACTCTTAGCAATGGAGCACTCCTCTTTGTCTGTTACCTAAAAAACACAGTAGAATTTGCCTGCAAATTCAGAAGACAAGCCTGCTAGCCCTCCTATTTGTATTTCAGCACTGACTCTTAGCAATGGAGCTCTTCTCTTTGGGTGTAAATAACACTGTATACTTTTTGGTGCAAATTCAGAAGAAAAGCCCGCAAGGACCAGTATTTGTATTTCAGCAATGGCAATTAGCAATGCAGCTCTCCTTTTTGTGTGTTACCTTTATAACACAGTAGAATTGGACTGCAGAATTTCATCAACCCTGTAAGCACTATTATTTGTATTTTTCTGCAATGAGAATTAGCAATGGAGCAATGGAGCTCTCTTGAATGTCACTGATTACTTTGTTGAACACTGCTACCACCCTTCATTTTTCAATTCTATAACTTTGCCTGCCCAACTGCTCTACACTCTGTGCTACCCCTTCTGTGTCCCTCTCTCAAATGGCGCTAGATCGCCGTGGAGGGCGTCATTTATAGATTCCAAAACTCGTGAGATCGACGTAATAATAACGTTTTGGCTCATTTTCGATTCCGAAAAAGCGCGAAAGTACTAAGTTCGGGTGTGTTCGGTTCCCAAGGAACCGAGCCTGAGTATCTCTAATTATTATTGTGTTTAAGGTGCCACAGTGCTCCACAGTGCTGTACAGCAGGGAAAAAAAGACATACAAAAATCAAGGACATACCAGGCAGACAAAATAAATGCAGATATGAAAATAAAGTGGAAAAGGACACAGCTGAAGCAGGAGCGATTGTGGTTTAGAGTGGAGATTGGGACAGCTATGAGGGTGCATTAGTGTGGAAACTATCATCAGGTTTAAGGTAAGCTTTAAAAAAGGAATGTTTTTTTAGAGTATGTGTAAAGATTTGAAGACTGTGGGAAAGCCTGATTGGGTGTGGTAGTGAATTCCATAAGTGGGGAGCAACACGGGAGAAGCCTTGTAGGCGTGAGTTAGAGGTGGTTACAAGAGATGACAAAAAATTGCAGGTCAGAGGTTGATCTAAGGTGGCAGGAGGAAAAGTATTTTGATATGAGATTTGAGGTATATGAAGGAGTGGTGTTGTTGAGAGCTGTGTAGGTAACAGTGAGTAATTTGAATTGGGTTCTGGACAGAGGCGGGCTGGGGCGGGGGGCAGTGGGGCAGATGTCCCCCGGGCTGGACCAAAAACACTATTTTGGGCCGGCCATAACTTCACTTACTCGGTGGCTAGGTGGGCGGGATTTTGCCAGCCGAGTGACTCAGACCAGGAAATGCAGCATACTATACAGGACACAAGACCCTCCCCTCAACATTATTGGTCGGGTCTACATCCCATGTAAACCCCTTCAGGTAAGTGCAAGCTCGAGTGCCACACTGTCCCTATTTAATTGCGTTCGTCTATATTAGGGATGTGCACCGGCCACTTTTGGTGTTTCGTGTTTTGTGTTTTGGGTTCGGATTTGCTTGATGTTTTGGGTTCGGATTTGTTTCGCAAAACACCTGTTGAAAGGTTTTGGTTCGGATTTAAGGTTTTGGATTCGGATTTATTTTTAAAAAAGCATAAAAAGTTCCAAAATCAAGTTTTTGGGCTTATTTTCACTCCTACGCTATTATTAACCTCAATAACATTCAATAACCATCATTTCCACTAATTTCCAGTCTATTCTGAACACCCTCACACCTCACAATATTGTTTTTAGTCCAAAACGTTTCACCGAGGTAGCTTTCTGGACTGCATAGTGGAGTGGTCCCGGTACCCAATTTGGTACCGGAGCCACAATATATCACCCTCAACTGGTCTCAATTCCACCAAAAAAGTATCTGGACTGCGTAGTGGAGTGGTCCCCATAATATAAAAAAACACTCAACTGGTCTGAATTCCACCAAAAAAGTATCTGGACTGCGTAGTGGAGTGGTCCCCACAATATAATAAAAAATCCCTCAACTGGTCTGAATTCCACCAAAAAAGTATCTGGACTGCGTAGTGGAGTGGTCCCCACAATATAATAAAAAAACCCTCAACTGGTCTGAATTCCACCAAAAAAGTATCTGGACTGCGTAGTGGAGTGGTCCCCACAATATAATAAAAAAAAAACAATTGTTCTGAATTCCACAAAACAAGTATCTGGACTGCGTAGTGGAGTGGACCCGGTACCCAATTTGATACTTGGGCTACAATATAATAAAAAATCCCTCAACTGGTCTGAATTCCACCAAAAAAGTATCTGGACTGCGTAGTGGAGTGGTCCCCACAATATAATAAAAAAACCCTCAACTGGTCTGAATTCCACCAAAAAAGTATCTGGACTGCGTAGTGGAGTGGTCCCCACAATATAATAAAAAAAAAACAATTGTTCTGAATTCCACAAAACAAGTATCTGGACTGCGTAGTGGAGTGGACCCGGTACCCAATTTGATACTTGGGCTACAATATAATTAAAAAACCCTCAACTGGTCTGAATTTTACCAAAAAAGTATCTGGACTGCGTAGTGGAGTGGTCCCCACAATATAATAAAAAACCCCTCAACTGGTCTAAATTCCACCAAACAAGTATCTGGACTGCGTAGTGGAGTGGCCCCAGTAACCAATTTGATACCGGGGCCACAATATAATAAAAAAAAAACTCAACTGGTCTGAATTCCACCAAAAAAGTATCTGGACTGCGTAGTGGAGTGGTCCCCACAATATAATAAAAAAAACAATTGTTCTGAATTCCACCAAACAAGTATCTGGACTGCGTAGTGGAGTGGCCCCGGTACCCAATTTGATACCGGGGCCACAATATAATAAAAAAAAACTCAATTGTTCTGAATTCCACCAAACAAGTATCTGGACTGCGTAGTGGAGTGGTCCCCACAATATAATAAAAATCCCTCAACTGGTCTGAATTCCACCAAAAAAGTGTCTGGACTGCGTAGTGGAGTGGTCCCCACAATATAATAATAAAACCCTCAACTGGTCTGAATTCCACCAAAAAAGTATCTGGACTGCGTAGTGGAGTGGTCCCCACAATATAATAAAAAAACCCAATTGTTCTGAATTCCACCAAACAAGTATCTGGACTGCGTAGTGGAGTGGCCCCGGTACCCAATTTGATACCGGGGCCACAATATAATAAAAAAAACCTCAATTGTTCTGAATTCCACCAAACAAGTATCTGGACTGCGTAGTGGAGTGGTCCCCACAATATAATAAAAAATCCCTCAACTAGTCTGAATTCCACCAAAAAAGTGTCTGGACTGCGTAGTGGAGTGGTCCCCACAATATAATAAAATAACCCTAATTGTTCTGAATTCCACCAAACAAGTATCTGGAATGCGTAGTGGAGTGGCCCCGGTACCCAATTTGATACCGGGGCCACAATATAATAAAAAAAACCTCAATTGTTCTGAATTCCACCAAACAAGTATCTGGACTGCGTAGTGGAGTGGTCCCCACAATATAATAAAAAACCCTCAACTGGTCTGAATTCCACCAAAAAAGTACCTGGTATGCGTAGTGGAGTGGTCCCCACAATATAATAAAAAAAAACAATTGTTCTGAATTCCACCAAACAAGTATCTGGACTGCGTAGTGGAGTGGTCCCCACAATATAATAAAAAATCCCTCAACTGGTCTGAATTTCACCAAAAAAGTATCTGGACTGCATAGTGGAGTGGTCCCCACAATATAATAATAAAACCCTCAACTGGTCTGAATTCCGGTGCACGGATGGCGGACACCAGATGGACGTCTAAAACCAACATAGCAGTTAAGGGCGCAGTTCCTCTTTTTTGTGACTGCAGAAACTGCATTAACGTAGTAATAGAAATGACAGGTTTTGGGTTTTTTTAAATATAGAAAGAAAGAAGGTAGTACTAGAAATGGCAGTTATTATTTTTTTTTTAAATAGAGAAAGAAAGAAGGTAGTAATAGAAATGGCAGTTATTCGAATCCCCAGGAGAGTCTAAGTGGGGTGAGCCACAGAGAGATTATTTCCCTCAGTTTCTCTAACAGATTGTCAGTGTTGTGCCTCTTCTTAAAACCTGTGATACATAACTACACACACTCGGCAAAGCTTTTACAAATTATCTGCGGCACAGGAGAGTACCACTGCACTGCACTTTAATAGCAGTACCTATTATTTTTGGGTAAAGCAACAGTGAATGATCGTAGTTAGACTTTTAAATAGCAGTACAAGCTAGATTTTTTAAAATGTTGTAATATTGTTTCCCAATTATTTTTGGAAATTTTTTTATTATTTTTTTTTTAATTATTTTTTTATAATTTTTTTTATAAATTTAAATCAGTTTTTTTAGAACTTTTGGATAACTTGGAATAACAATGCCCTTAGCAGAACACAGGAAATACAGAAAGAAAGAAGGTAGCAATATAAATGGCAGTTCCTCTTTTTTGGAACTGCACAAACAGTGATGAAAATGAAGGTGGAGCTGGTGGCATGTCACGGTCCTCTTCAGAGGACAATCTCCTGACCAGCAGGTCTTTGCACCGCTGTAGACTTGTGTCCGCCGGAAACAGAGACACAACATACGCTTTAAACCGAGGATCGAGAACGGTGGCCAGAATGTATTCCTCTGACTTTAAAAGACTGACCACCCTCGGATCCTGGCAAAGCATACGAAGGGCTTCATCCACAAGAGCTACATGCTTGGTGGTCTAGCAATGGTGTACCAGCTCCTCCCTCACTTTCTCCAGCTGCTTCTGCAAAAGCCTGATCAGGGGAATCACCTGACTCAAGCTGGCAGTGTCGGAACTGACTTCTCGTGTGGCAAGTTCAAATGGCTGCAGAACCTTGCACAACACGGAAATCATTCTCCAGTGCGCTTGACTCAGGCGCATCCCCACTCCTTTTCCTATGTCGTAGGTGGCTGTGTAGGCTTGAATGGCCTTTTGATGCTCCTCCATCCTCTGCAGCATATAGAGGGTGGAGTTCAAGCACGTCACTACCTCTTGTTAATTTAGATTGCAAGGCTTGTAAATACTTTGAAGATAAAAAAAAGCAGGCTGCACAGACTGTGGAGCTAGAAAGTGAAATTAAATGGACCACGTTACATTGGTGGCTATCTATGCCCCCGCCCTACACTTGTAGTTGAATATAAAAAAAGCAGCCTGCATAGACTGTAGAACTAGAAATTCAAATATACAAAGAAATGGACAAAGGCAGTTTGGTATCTGTCTGCATCAGATCCCCTCTCCCCTAAGAGTAAAATAGAAAACTATTCAGCCGTTATATAATCTAGAATATAAATAGAAATTGAGAAAGGCAATTTGGTATCTGTCTGCATCATAATCATCAACATCCTCCTTAGCACCAGCTACATCAATATCCTCCTCCCGGTGTACAACATTCACACCTTCATTAGCCAAATCTGTAACTGGACTGTGGGTGATCCTTCCAGCATATGCAGAGGGCGTGCTGCAAATGGTGGAAGGAGCCACCTCTTCCCGTACAGTGATGGGAAGGTCAGGCTTCGCAACCACCAACACCCTTGGACTCGCCTTGGGGATTTGTGATAATTTCTCTTTAGAAGGCAGAGTTGTTTGCTGTGTTGTTGCTGACAGCATAACTCTCTTAAATTTTTTGTGGGGGGGGGAGGAGGGCTTAGTTCCTTGGGTGAAGCTGAACCACTAGTCATGAAAACGGGCCAGGGCCTAATCCGTTCCTTGCCACTGCGTGTCGTAAATGGCATATTGGCAACTTTACGTTTCTCCTCAGATGATTTTAAGTTTCTTTTTTTGCTACTTTTACTGAGCTTGGGCTTTTTGGATTTTACATGCCCTGTACTAGGAGATTGGGCATCGGGCTTGCAAGACGACGTTGATGGCATTTCATCGTCTATGTCATGACTAGTGGCAGCAGCTTCAGCATTAGGAGGAAGTGGGTCTTGATCTTTCCCTACTTTATCCTCCAAATTTTTGTTCTGCATTATATGTAGCACAAGAGAGTGTACCCCGAAGCCACACACACTCAACAAAGCCTTTAAAAATTATATGCGGCACAGGAGAGTTCCACTGGACTGGAGTTATACAGCAGTACCACTGGACTTATACTGCAAAATCAGTGAAATTTGTAATATGGCAGTAACAACAATGGACTTATACTGCAGAATGAGTGAACTTTGTAATATTGCAGTACCACTGGACTTATACTGCAGAATGATTGAACTTTGTAATATTGCAGTACCAATGGACTTATACTGCAGAATGAGTGAACTTTGTAATATTGCAGTACCACTGGACTTATACTGCAGAATGAGTGAACTTTGTAATATTGCAGTACCAATGGACTTATACTGCAAAATCAGTGAACTTTGTAATATAGCAGTACCACTAGACTTATACTGCTGAATCAGTGAACTTTGTAATATAGCAGTACCAATGGACTTATACTGCAGGATTGTTTTTGGATATTTTTTTTTTTTTTTTTATAATTACTTTTTTTGTAATTTTTTTTATAACTTTTTTTGAAATTTTTTATAATTTGGGAATAATGGGGAAATAACAATGCTCTTAGAAGGACAGAGCACAGGACACAGCACCACTGGACTGAACAGGACACAGCACAGGACCCAGCAGCACCACTGAACTCAGAAGGACAGAGCACAGGACACAGCACCACTGGATTGTACAGGACACAGCACAGGACCCAGCAGCACCACTGAACTCAGAAGGACAGAGCACAGGACACAGCACCACTGGACTGAACAGGCCACAGCACAGCACCCAGCAGCACCACTGAACTCAGAAGGACAGAGCACAGGACACAGCACCACTGGACTGAGCAGAACACAGAGCACAGCACAGAACTGAACAGCACGAGATATAGCAGGACAGAGGACCACCTAACACACCCTCCCTCTACCCTGATCAATGCCCGAGTGAAGATGGCGGCGACTAGCGGGGAATTTATAGGATCGCGAGATCCGACAGCGGGATTATGACTCAGAGCCTCGGTTTCAGTTTTGCAATTGGCGGGAATACCCGGATCTGTCTCGGATCCGGCTCGGATCGGCAACTTTCAGGAGGGCTCGGATTTCAGAAATCCGAGTGCGCTCATCTCTAGTCTATATGGGAACTCTTGTAATAAATAGTTCACTGTGTATGCCCTTCATCACCTTCACCATACCTTGAATAAGATAACCAACTTATATAAAATAAAGACACGGAGACCTGAGTAAAGTATTTTATTATAACCTAATTAACTTAGTGGCGGGTAAAGAGCACGGCGGATCAGCTCCAGCGATACCCGTAACCAAGCGTGGATTTGGCAATATAGCCTTAATTCCACCCACTTCTCTCATAACCCCAACTGCTTGGCCGGCCCTAACCTGGCGTCAGAGTAAACTGCACTCACCTCACTACTCTCTCCCCCTCCCTCACTGAGCTGGACGGGGCCCCTCCCCACGGAAGGGAAAAGAGTTACCGTTGCCTTGTAAAGGGGACAGATACCTGCGGCCAATCAAGATAGAGCTGTATATATCAGCTGCTGATCGTAGTGCCTTCCTCCCACGCTGCTGCCCTAGGGGCAAAGTAGCCCGCCACCATCCAAACCTAGCACCCTCCTCAACTCTGACCAAATGCTCTCCATAAACATAAGCAACCCCTCGTCCGAGAGGTGCACACCGTCTCTCCTATAGAGACCCACCTTATCTGCTGTTATCTCCAGGTGATCCACCACAAATCCACCGAGGGATCTAATTACCTTCCGAAGTGCACTATTAAGTTTCCGCGCCATAATAAGGATCTTTTTTAACGGGATTGCAGATCTCCAAGACAGCCTTAGGATCATAGTGGACCAGCCGAGTATGATTGTTGGCCATGTAGTCTTAATATAGTGCGAGTCTTCTCTCATTTGAATAATCAGGTCCAGGGATTTACCTTTACCTAAATCGTCCCCTCCTAAGTGGATAACTAGCACATCGGGGGCTCCCCACCGCTCTATCAGCTTCTTTAACCAAGGCAATAGATTACTCCAAACCAAACCCCGTTTACCTAACCAATAGACCCGGCTAGTCCCCATGCTGCTAAACTTTGTCTGAACCCCCGTCTGGTTAGCTGCCCAAAATATGTAAGAGTGCCCGATGATCCAAATATTTCTCGCAGTAACCACAGCATCTGAAAAAGAGATAAGTGTCAAGCACTGAAACATTTACCTGACCATCACACACAGCACCAAGGTGCACATAGGGGTTGACAAAGGAAGCCCATCAGACGAGCATATAGAATAGCTGGCAAAAGAAAATGGAAAACAGGGAGAAATGGGTTTGGGAAAGGGTAAGTTACTCACACAAAGGTAAAACCCGATCAAACCCCAGAGGCACACCACTAATCAGGCCTTCCGGAGAAAAAAAATGGGAGAAATCCCTTTGCGCCCTCGCTCAACGCGACAAGCAGATAAGCCTTGAGTACCCGGGAAGGGGGTAGAAGGAACCAACAAAAGGTACTGTAGAGCAGGAGATCTAGATATACATGACAGTGACAAACCATAGTCAGAAACAGCCAAACGGAGAATTGAAAAACAAAACAAACCACAAAAACAAGCCAATAATAACAGATTCGCAATACAATTTTTCACAATTTATACATTAGGCCTAATGTAACCTTGGTAGGCCGCAGCCTTCCATCTAAGTGACTTTATAGCCTCAACTGATGACCCTGCCAAGGCCGCGGAGGTGGCCGCTCCAATTCTAAAAGAGTGAGAGCTGTAAACAGAAGGGTCTAAACCTAACCACTTAAACGCATGCTTCAGAACTGCGTTCAATTGATATCTTGTCAACGGCGCCCCACTTCTGTGTATTAGAAAAATTGGACTAACGGGCCTGATTTGTATGAACTGGGTGCTCAAATTGACCGGACATATCTCTTTGTCTTTCTGGATCTGCATCTGTAACCAGCAACCCTTCTCCCCTTGATCCGTTTTGGAACTGGCTATTTTGCAGCTAAGATGATCTTCCCATATGACAACGTTTTTAGTAAGCAACCCCGCAGGGATATGTGCCTTCGCTTGCCCAAACACCTCCGAAACCCTGAAAACCCCAAAATGCCAGGCTAAAAGCAGTCCGAAACAGCAGGGCCTCATACTCATCCCTTGCTACGTCCGCCAGGGCCCCCATAAGTTGAGATAACGTTGTCGCGTGTCTGCTGTGATCGGCCTCTCTCTCGCCCAACCTTTTAGTGCTTTAGATATCAAAAAACCTTTAGTGACATCCACCGCACTATTCAGTCGAGCCATAAACGAAATGCCCGCAAGGGCAGATGACATACTCGCCGTTGAAGCGCCCTTATTATACCTCAACCACATAAATTCCATGACCACATCCCTCTGACCTGCCTCTGACTGGTCCTTGGTGCTGCTGAACTGCTGAACTGGACCCACTGCAGCCTCGCTGCTTGATACACCCGCAAAGTAGCTTGTGCTAGGTCACGTTCCGCCAGACCCCTTATGCCGGCGTGATGATCTGCCAAACACAAGAGGGACAGGGAATTCCTATGCTATTGGCCTGAGGGGCTAGCTTTCGGAATCTCCTTCACTGAAAACGCGACAAAGCATCCGCTATTTCATTTTTAATCCCCGGACATGACGAGCATTGAATGTTATCTATCTGTGCTCTAAGCAGCGAAGTATCAGGTGACGCAGCAGTGCTATAGCCTGCGTAGAAGACGCGCTCTGTTTATTTATGGACTGGACTACCCCTAGGTTATCACACCAAAAAACCACGTGCCTGCCTCGTAAAGAAACAGCCCACTGCTCTATGGCAACAATAATTGGGAATAGCTCTAAAACGACCATGTTCTTAACCAATCCACTTCTGCGCCATGACTCTGGCCACGCATCTGCACACCGCTGTCCGCCCAGATAAGCTCCAAAACCCTGCGACCCCAAAGCATCAGTGTAAAGATCCAGCGTAGCATTGTTTACCGGGGGGGTGGGACATATCCTTTTACCGTTGAATTATTTCAAAAACCTCTGCCAGATTAGAAGATCATCCTTTATTTCTCTTGACAGGCGTACCGCCGCATGGGGTCTACTCTTTCCAGCTATGGCTTTTTGAAGCTTACGACAGAAAACCCTACCCATTGGAATCACCCTGCACGCAAAGTTGAAAAGCCCCAGAAGCGACTGCACTTTTTTTAATGAGATAGAAGGGGAAACCAGCGTGGACACAACCGCCTCTGCCAATTTTCTTAACTTATCCTCCGGGAGCCTACAACAACCTGCTTCCGAGTCAATTTCAATACCCAAAAACGATAAACGCTGTGTGGGGCCTTCTGTTTTATCGTGGGCAATGGGCACTCCCATAAATAGGGCCTGTGTTGATTGCAACACTTCTAAGCATGCGCGTGACTTGTCTGGACCTATGATCAAAAAATCAACCAAGTAGTGAGCTTTCCCCCTGTGCCCGGTTCCAGCCTGAACGCACCAGTGGAGAAAGCTGCTAAACTTCTCGAACAAGGCACATGATATCGAGCAGCGCATGGGTAGGCAACGGTCCACATAGAAACCGCTGCGATGTCTAAAACCCATAAACTGGAATGATTCAGGATGGAGTGGCAACAGGCGAAAAGCTGACTCTATGTCAATTTTGGCCATAAGGGCCATTTCTCCGCACTCCTGCACTAGGGAAAGAGCATTTTCAAATGACTGGTATTGAACTGTACTAACCTCCGGGTCTATGGCGTCATTTACTGAATCCCCTAACAGGTAAGAAAGGTGCTGAATAAGTCTGAACTTACCCTCTGCCTTCTTGGGCACTACACCTACCGGGGACACTACCAAATTGGGGATAGGTATGTTTGTGAAAGGCCCTAGCCGGACTTCTTTGGCTATTTTTTCGTCCAATATTTCTGGGAACATCGGGATTCTGAAACCAAAATAAAAATCCTCTCGATTCGTGGCTGCAGCATCATTGTCACTATAGAGTTTAAGCCACTTGTCCAGTTCCTCTAGCCTAATTGGGGATTTGGCCTTGACCAGAAGCTGCAGGCGCAATTCCGTGTCCTCTCCCCCCCCCAGGTCTGGCTTTACCACATTCTGCCGCGGTGTGGAACCCGTTACAGTTAGAACAGGAGTGCCGGAATCTGCAGGCCGACCCCCTCTGATACGTCCCTGAGTTAAAAGCAAAACACTTTCCTTTGCCGGGAAGGTGCTGTTGCGCCCTCCCCGTCCCAGGAAACCGCCTCGCTTGGGTCACCTCCTGCATCTGACTACTGGGCCTCAGGAGGTCCATCCATGTATCGATATCCTTAAAACCGAGGGGTAACCTCTCCCGACCAGTCTTCTTTTTCCTAAACATCTTGTCATACGCCCTCCAAATCACTGGCCCATCTTTCAAATAAACATCCATAATCAAGTGTAAGTACTTCCAGACCTCTACATGTTCCTCCGGCCTAAAGTCAGTGTAGAGTGTCGCAAAAACACAAAACCCCTTTATCCATCTAGGGAATGTTTTATAATTCTCCTCCCCCACTCTGTTCCTATCCACCGCCGCTTCCAAACCTTTCTTGCCCTCGTCTGTCAGGGTGAACATGTCTACGTAAATTCCTCTTGTTATCTTGTCCCTGACGCTTGGCCTAATGCCGTATAGCAACGCCTCATTCTCCACTCTACCTGAGTCTCCAGCTCGCGCGACTATATCGGGCCCTAAGGCCTGCAGGGGCCTGGTGGTTCTTTTACCTACTAGCAGCGTCTGCAAGAGCTTAATCAACTTGCGGGGCCTGTGACCAGACCCAGAGGATTCTTCACTAGTTGTGGACACCGGGGGGCTAACATCACGGGGTTTGTGTGTAACAGAAGGGATGTTCTTACCTCTCTCCCCAGCGGTTTCCACTTCCGTCCCGGCGCCTGCCGCCAGGCCGACGACTGGCCGCTCCTCCGTCACCGCTGTCGTTGCCCCTAGCGAACGAGCCGCCATGCTTGCCGAGGACACACCAGTTGCCGCTCCCGGCTCTTCCTGCCGTGCTTTCGGCCCTTGAGGCACCGGATCCTGACTCTGTAAAACTGAAGAGAAATCATTGTGAGATTCCGGCACCCCAAAGTTGACATTCCCTACCACCCCTGTGTCTGGCGGTGTTACGCTAGTTGGAACGAATGTCGAGGAGGTGGCGGGCCTACCTCAAGCATCAGCACGGTACTCCGGCTCACAACTCTCGGTCCTGAAACCCCACCCCACTCCTGCTACTGGAGAGGTACCCCTTCGCGTGCTTTGCTCACTACGCCATTGGCCACGCTACTCACTGAAATCTGCCGGAGGGAACCGCTGCGCTCCTCCGTCTATGCCCCCATGATAATAGTCAAAAACTCTGTCACTTAAACGCTCAGCGCGATAGCCGTACCCAGAATTATCGTCCCCCCTGTCCCCCTGTCTTGAGTACGTCTGAAAATCGCTCTCCCTTGCCTAACCATAATACGGGGGGGTAATTGGTGACGCGTGCACCCGACTTAAACTCTGCCCTGTCTGTCCTGTATAGAAAATTGGCTCCTCCGCCCTGAGCCCAGGATAGTCCCGTACGCCTAAATTCCTCCATGCCCCGCCAAGGTCTTAGCTCCAACCCTCCGAGGCATTGGCCCTGTTTTGCACAAAAAAGGCTCTTCTCTCAAAGGCTGCGTCCTCCCCGCCCGTCGAAGACGGGTACAGTGACCTACGGGCGGACAAGGGATGGGCCTGGAACTGCGCCCCCCATGCTGAAACTCTAATGCTGTTAGTCAAAAAGGGGCTGGGAGGGGAATATAATTGATGTGGCGCTTGGCAAAAAACTTCCCTATCCCTCGCCGCCAGCACAGAGGGGGCTAATGGCAATACCACCCCTGTGCTGCTGAACATTCTCTCTCCAGCTCCCCCTGGTGGCCTGTCCCCAACACTAGTGGCTGGGAGCTCTGATTGCTGCTGAGGGGGGGCCCCTGCACCCCTACTACATATCCCCCCCTCCCTGCGGCTACTTGATGGCTAGCAGCTGATCTGCGCCCCCCCCCCCTGCTGCAGACCCGGTGTAACGGGCACTAGGAGTTGCTTACCCGAGTTTCACCAGATGGAACTCTGCTAGAGAGGCGGGGTTATGGCACGCACCTCAAAGCAGGCAGGTGAATGATTGGAGCGACACAACAGCAGGAGAGTAGAGATAGTCTGAGGAAGTTAGCGACTTGCAACTATGGTTAGAGGAAAGTCAGCGACTTGGAGCAGTAAACTGGAGGCTGAAGATAATGTAGACACGAGGAGTGGACGTGGATCGGTGATGGTAGGTAGAGGATGAGTCAGTGGTTTGCGTACAGCAAGTTGTACCACTGTAGTGATGGGAAGAATAGTACTGGTGCAGGTAGGTAGCAGGGTAGTCGGTGGTCTGCGTTCAGCAAGTTGTACCACCGCTATGGTGAGGAGTCTGGTCCAGGTGTAGGTAGGTAATAGGAGAGTCAGTGGTCTGCGTATAGCAAGTTGTACCACCGCTGTGATAGGAGGACTTGTCCAGGTGCGGGTAGGTAGCAGGGAAGTCAGTGGTCTGCGTGCAGCAAGTTGTACCACTGCTGTGAGAAGGAATGAGGACTTGTCCAGGTGCAGGAGAGTGAAGTTGAAAGGCAAACTGTGGCTGTATGGAAACAGCGCGAGTAGAGCAATGTCTTGTGAGGCAGAGATGGAAGGCACAATGAATAGTCTGTATGGAGTAGATGCCTTGCAGTGAGGAGAAGCTGGTCACAGCAGTTATGCACAATAACGCTAAGTAGTAGCATGAGGAGATATCGTAGCTTGAGTGAAAGCTTGTCCTAAATGAAGCAATGTAGTAACACAGTCTATATGGGTACTTGTACCCTGTGCAGCAAACAACAATGGATACAACTGGTATGCGAGCAATAGGCAATAGTCAATAGTCAGTAGAGCATACCCAGTTGTGTAGATCCGGAATCAGCTGAGAAGTGAAGCGTTGTAGCGGTATGGGAACCGCCGCTGAGTTGAGCAGGGAGCAGCGTGGAAGCTGAAGCACGAGTAGAGCTGGAAGCAGTTTGGAAACTGTACACACGAGTAGAGCTGGAAGCAGTTTGGAAACTGCACACAGGAGTAGAGCTGGAAGCAGTTTGGAATCTGCACACAGGAGTAGAGCTGGAAGCAGTTTGGAAACTGCACACAGGAGTAGAGCTGGAAGCAGCTTGGAAACTGCACACAGGAGTAGAGCTGGAAGCAGCTTGGAAACTGCACACAGGAGTAGAGCTGGAAGCAGTTTGGAAACTGCACACAGGAGTAGAGCTGGAAGCAGTTTGGAAACTGCACACAGGAGTAGAGCTGGAAGCAGTTTGGAAACTGCACACAGGAGTAGAGCTGGAAGCAGTTTGGAAACTGCACACACCTATAGAAGTTCACTGGGAGTGGGACTTCAAGATCAGGCCACTACCTAAGGCTGCAGGTGCCTTAAGTAGGGAGGGGTGATTGATCCATCAATCACATTAGTGGTCAGGTGTAGTTGTTAAAGGGACCTGCACATGCCCAGTGCGACAGGATGGCGGACGGCCTCGGTTCCACACAGGTGTGAGTGGGAAAGATGGAGAACCACGTACCAGAGTGGAGGCACTCACAATCAGATGAGTGACACCCGGCTCCAGCGACGGGAGTGGACTCCAGCGTTGGGGCCTGCGATCTGCACATGCGCGAGCTGCCCGGCGGTTCAGACTGAACCGTTGAGCCGCGCCCGACAGACCTCCTCCTTCCCCGGGAAGGTAGGAGGCACACTGCCCACCAATGCTGAACTCCGCCGGCGGGGGGCACTGACCATGCCCCCCCCTGGCCACGCCGTTCCCGCCCGTGACCGCGCCCCCATCCCCAAGATGGCGACGGGACTCGCCTGGGGAGGGAGAGCGAAGGCGAGCAGGCCTCACCACGGCCCTTCTCGGATGGGGCATATTACCACTGTAGAGGGCACACAGGGCAGGAAAAAGGAAATAAGAAGGGGGAGAGTAATGGGGAGACAAGATAAGGGAACAGAAAAAATATAAATACCAAGACAAAGATTGTAATAAAACAACAGAAAGGTTTAATAGAAGGAAGACAATCAGTAGGGGACAATAAGAGAAAAGACAAAAGTTATACACAAGCAAAAGACAGTTTAAGAATAAAACTAATCCTTATCTGTCTCCACATGCTCTCCGACAGGATCTTGCCAGCTCAGACCAGGAAATGCAGCATACTATACAAGGACACAAAATTATTGGTCGGGTCTACATCCCATGTTAACCCCTTCAGGTAAGTGCAAGCTCGAGTGCCACACTGTCACTATTTAATTGCGTTTGTCTATAGGGGACTCTCTTGTAATTATTGAGCATTTTTTAATGTGTGTTATTATTGCTTAATGCACGTTATCAAAATTATTTTTAATGTGGGGTATCAATTGTATTTTTAATGTTTGTTATCAATGCTATTTTGATGTGTGGTATCATTGCTAGTTTTAATTTACAGTATCAATGCTAGTTGTAATGTGCAGTATTAATGCTAGTTTTAATGTGCGGTATCAATGTTAGTTTGATGTGCGGTATCAGTGTTAGTTTGCTGTGCAGTATCAATGGTATTTTGAAAAACAATTTGACTACACTAAAAAAGTGTATTTTGAAGGCTTATTGTGCAAATCTTTTTTGGATTAGTCCTGAATTCAAACATTTGGAGCTTCCCCTTAAAGTTTCTGCGTTTGCCCCTGTCCAGACACACTGGACTTTCACCCTGTGCAAAGTGTTTGTGGATATATATATATATATATATATATATATATATATATATATACATATATATATATATATATATATATATATATATACATATATATATATATATATATATATATATATATATATATATATATATATAAAGGAATAAAGGAAACACAGCGCCACATAGTGTATTACCACAATATAGTAAAATGATGTAGTGAGAGAAAACAAGATGTGATGAGTCAGATATACACTCAAGAATTGTAACAACTCTCCAATAAGACTGATGAAACTGAAAGAGTGATTAGATATATGCAAACGTGACAGCACACTATGTTCAATGCCACAATTACAATCACCAATAAACATATATCTGCGTACCAGATGGTAGAACCAGAAGAGGTAAAAATCAGTTGAATGGATATCTCCAAAGCTGTATGGATGTTACCAGTAACGTCACTCGTCCATAAGTATAATTTCGTTAGGACTGGAACCTCAGCATCATAGGAGCAATATAAGAAAACTCATATAGTGTATATATATATATATATTAGGGATGTGCACCGGCGACTTTTGAGGTCTCGTGTTTTGTGTTTTGGATCCGGATTTTCGTTATTTTTGAGGTTCGGATTTGTCTCGCAAAACACTTGATGAAAGGTCTCGGTTCGGATTTAAGGTATTGGATTCGGATTTTTTTTGAAAAAAACATAAAAAGTTTAAAAATCAAGTTTTTGGGCTTATTTTCACTCCTAGGCTATTATTAACCTCAATAACATTCAATAACAAGCATTTCCACTAATTTACAGTGTATTGTGAACACCTCACAATATAGTTATTAGTCCAAAACGTTGCAACAAGGTATCTTTCTGGACTGCGTAGAGGAGTGGGTCACCACAATATATATTAAAAACCCTGAACTTTTATGATTCGCACCAATAATTGTACCTGGACTGCGTAGAGGAGTGGGTCACCACAATATCTTAAAAACCCTGAACTTTTATGATTCGCACCAATAATTGTACCTGGACTGCGTAGAGGAGTGGGTCACCACAATATCTTAAAAATCCTGAACTTTTATGATTCGCACCAATAATTGTACCTGGACTGCGTAGAGGAGTGGGTCACCACAATATCTATTAAAAACCCTGAACTTTTATGATTCGCACCAATAAATGTACCTGGACTGCGTAGAGGAGTGGGTCACCACAATATATATTAAAAACCCTGAACTTTTATGATTCGCACCAATAAATGTACCTGGACTGCGTAGAGGAGTGGGTCACCACAATATATATTAAAAACCCTGAACTTTTATGATTCGCACCAATAAATGTACCTGGACTGCGTAGAGGAGTGGGTCACCACAATATATATTAAAAACCCTGAACTTTTATGAATCGCACCAATAAATGTACCTGGACTGCGTAGAGGAGTGGGTCACCACAATATATATTAAAAACCCTGAACTTTTATGAATCGCACCAATAAATGTACCTGGACTGCGTAGAGGAGTGGGTCACCACAATATATATTAAAAACCCTGAACTTTTATGATTCGCACCAATAAATGTACCTGGACTGCGTAGAGGAGTGGGTCACCACAATATATATTAAAAACCCTGAACTTTTATGATTCGCACCAATAAATGTACCTGGACTGCGTAGAGGAGTGGGTCACCACAATATATATTAAAAACCCTGAACTTTTATGATTCGCACCAATAAATGTACCTGGACTGCGTAGAGGAGTGGGTCACCACAATATATATTAAAAACCCTGAACTTTTATGATTCGCACCAATAAATGTATCTGGACTGCGTAGAGGAGTGGGCACTGGGCACCACAATAAAATATATAAAAAACCTTCAACAGATCTGCATTACACTACACATACGGCTGCTCCTCCATCCTCTCCATCATATACATGTTGGAGTTTTAGCGTGTGACAACCTCTTGTTTTTGATGATGTCAGTGCATTTGGAATATTTTTCAATTTGCCCCACACCACTGAATGTACTTTATCTATGATACGCAATACGCATCTATCTATCTTGACTGCGTAGTGTGGTGGCCCCGGTACACAATTTGGTACCGAGGCCACAATATAATTTAAAAACCCTCCACGTGTCGGAATTCCACCAAACAAGTATCTGGACTGCATAGTGGGGTGGCCCCGGTACCCAATTTGATACCGGGGCCACAATACCTCCTCCAAACATGCTCCAGACAATTCGTCATTGACAGACCCCAGACAGACAGGGTCGTAGTGTTATTGTTTGACTTTGTAAACCCAAAAAAATGTCCCTGTTGCACATAGTCGTGCAATGAAGACTGACTTTTTCATTTAAAGGCACGATCTTTAAAGTGTAGTGTTTGTAAGTCTAAGTCATATTATACTTTTGGTAAAATTGGTTTTTTTTGTTCCTCTTTATGGTAATTAATTAGTAATAGAATTAAAGTAGGAAATAGAATTAAATAGAATTAAAGTAGGAAATAGAGTGGTATAGAGTTGTAGTGTGGTATAGATAGAGTGGTCCACACAATATAATAATAAAACCCTCAACTGGTCTGAATTCCACCAAACAAGTATCTTGACTGCGTAGTGTGGTGGCCCCGGTACACAATTTGGTACCGAGGCCACAATATAATTTAAAAACCCTCCACGTGTCGGAATTCCACCAAACAAGTATCTGGACTGCATAGTGGGGTGGCCCCGGTACCCAATTTGATACCGGGGCCACAATACCTCCTCCAAACATGCTCCAGACAATTCGTCATTGACAGACCCCAGACAGACAGGGTCGTAGTGTTATTGTTTGACTTTGTAAACCCAAAAAAATGTCCCTGTTGCACTTGCACATAGTCGTGCAATGAAGACTGACTTTTTCATTTAAAGGCACGATCTTTAAAGTGTCAGAAAGAGAGAGAAGACACAGGAGAGGAGAGTTGTAGCTGGGGACCTGGGGTGGAAGCTCCCAGGCTCCCCCAGCATTGCCTGGAAGTCTGAGCGTGGTGACTGAGCCAGGGCAAGGAATGTGTGCCCTGGATGAGGGGGAGAACTCCATGCCACTATAGTGAACCCAAGAGAGAGGGGGACACTGCACATGGAAGAGGCCCTGGAGTGAGGGCTGCTACAAGAGGCATGGTAGCTGTAGTGTCAGATCCTGAGGCTGAGAGTACACAGAGTGACGTGTCAGAGCACAGGAGACATTATCCCCGCAGAGGAGGGATGAGCTGCAGTTGAGAGGTCTGTTGTTGAAATAGGACATGCACACTTTAACAAACCAATCATTTCAGCGACAGGGCCTACCAAACAACTTTGACTGAAATGATTGGTTTGTTTGGGCCCCCACACCAAAATAACAATTCATCTCTCCCTGTACAAACTAAACAGGCTCTACTGAGGAAAGATGTCGTCCTCATCCTCAACCTCTGATTCCTCTCCCCCTACAGTGTGTACTTCCTCCTCCTCACACATTATCAATTCGTCCCCGCTGGACTCCACAACCACAGGTCCCTCTGTACTATCTGGAGGGCAGTGCTGTACTTCATTGAGGAATTGATTATTCATTTTTATAAACATCATTTTTTCAACGTTGTGAGGAAGCAACCTCCTTCGCCGCTCACTGACTAGGTTCCCTGCTGCACTAAAAACTCTTTCCGAGTACACACTGGAGGGGGGACAACTCAGGTAAAATAGAGCCAGTTTGTACAGGGGCTTCCAAACTGCCTTTTGGAGTTCTACCACGTCACTACCTCTAGTTAATTTAGATTGCAAGGCTTGTAAATACTTTGAAGATAAAAAAAGCAGGCTGCACAGACTGTGGAGCTAGAAAGTGAAATTAAATGGACCACGTTACTTTGGTGGCTATCTATGCCCCCCCCCCTCCCCGCCCTACACTTGTAGTTGAATATAAAAAAAGCAGCCTGCATAGACTGTAGAACTAGAAATTCAAATATACAAAAAAATGGACAAAGGCAGTTTGCTATCTATCTGCATCAGATCCCCTCTCCACTAGGAGTAAAATAGAAAACTATTCAGCCGTTATATAATCTAGAATATAAATAGAAATTGAGAAAGGCAATTTGGTATCTGTCTGCATCATAATCATCAACATCCTCCTCAGCGCCAGCTACATCAATATCCTCCTCCCGGTGTACAACATTCACACCTTCATTAGCCAAATCTGTAACTGGACTGTGGGTGATCCTTCCAGCATATGCAGAGGGCGTGCTGCAAATGCTGGATGGAGCCACCTCTTCCCGTACAGTGATGGGAAGGTCAGGCTTGACAACCACCAACATCCTTGGACTCACCTTGTGGATTTGTGATAATTTCTCTTTAGAAGGCAGAGTTGTTTGCTGTTTTGTTGCTGACAGCATAACTCTCTTAAATTTTTTGTAGGGGGGGGGAGGAGGAGGAGGGCTAAGATCCGTGGGTGAAGCTGAACCACTAGTCATGAACACGGGCCAGGGCCTAAGCCGTTCCTTGCCACTACGTGTCGTAAATGGCATATTGGCAACTTTACGTTTCTCCTCAGATGATTTTAAGTTTCTCTTTTTGCTACTTTTTCTTAACTTGGGCTTTTTGGATTTTACATGCCCGGTACTACGAGATTGGGCATCGGGCTTGGAAGACGACGTTGATGGCATTTCATCGTCTATGTCATGACTAGTGGCAGCAGCTTCAGCATTAGGAGGAAGTGGGTCTTGATCTTTCCCTACTTTATCCTCCAAATTTTTGGTCTACATTATATGTAGCACAAGATACTGCAGAATGTGTGAACTTGGTAATATTGCAGTACCAATGGACTTATACTGCTGGATTGGTTTTGCAAATTTGGTTATAATTATTATATATTTTTTTTTTTTTAATTTTTTATTTTTTTTTACTTTTTTTTTATTTTTAAAAAACTTGGGAATAGTGGGGAAATAACTATGCCCTTAGAAGCACAGAGCACAGGACACAGCACCACTGGACTGAACAGGACACGGCACAGGACCCAGCAGCACTACGGAACTCAGCAGGACAGAGCACAGGACACAGCACCACTGGACTGATACTGCAGAATGTGTGAACTTGGTAATATTGCAGTACCAATGGACTTATAATGCTGGATTGGTTTTGCAAATTTGGTTATAATTATTATATTTATTTATTTATTTTAATTTTTTATTTTTTTTTACTTTTTTTTTATTTTTAAAAAACTTGGGAATAGTGGGGAAATAACTATGCCCTTAGAAGCACAGAGCACAGGACACAGCACCACTGGACTGAACAGGACACGGCACAGGACCCAGCAGCACTACGGAACTCAGCAGGACAGAGCACAGGACACAGCACCACTGGACTGATACTGCAGAATGTGTGAACTTGGTAATATTGCAGTACCAATGGACTTATAATGCTGGATTGGTTTTGCAAATTTGGTTATAATTATTATATATTTTTTTTTTTTTAAATTTTTTATTATTTTTTACTTTTTTTTTA
This sequence comes from Mixophyes fleayi, assembly GCF_038048845.1. Taxonomy (NCBI): domain Eukaryota; kingdom Metazoa; phylum Chordata; class Amphibia; order Anura; family Limnodynastidae; genus Mixophyes; species Mixophyes fleayi. The sequence continues at coordinate 190,649,652 of NC_134402.1, read as the reverse complement.
TTTTTTAAAAACTTGGGAATAATGGGGAAATAACTATGCCCTTAGAAGCACAGAGCACAGGACACAGCACCACTGGACTGAACAGGACACGGCACAGGACCCAGCAGCACTACGGAACTCAGCAGGACAGAGCACAGGACACAGCACCACTGGACTGATACTGCAGAATGTGTAAACTTTGTAATATTGCAGTACCACTGGACTTTTACTGCTGAATGTGTGAACTTGGTAATATTGCAGTACCAATGGGCTTATACTGCAGGATTGGTTGTGAAAATTTTGTGGTAATTAAAAAATATTAAAGTAGTTTTTGGTATTTTTTAAAAAAACTTTTTTTTATTTTTTTAAACACAGGGGAATATTGGGGAAATAACTATGCCCTTAGAAGCACAGAGCACAGGACACAGCACCACTGGACTGAACAGGACACAGCACAGGACCCAGCAGCACCACTGACCTCAGAAGGACAGAGCACAGCACACAGCACCACTGGACTGATACTGCAGAACACAGCACAGCACAGCACAGCACAGCACAGCACTAAACAGCACAGCACTAAACAGCACAGAACTAAACAGCACAGAACTAAACAGCACAGAACTAAACAGCACAGAACTAAACAGCACAGAACTAAACAGCACAGAACTAAACAGCACAGAACTAAACAGCACAGAGGACCACCTAACACACCCTCCCTCTACCCTGATCAATGCCCGAGTGAAGATGGCGGCGACTAGCGGGGAATTTATAGGATCCGAGTATCGCGAGATCCGACAACGGGATTATGAGTCAGAGCCTCAGTTTCACTTTTGAATTTGGCGCCAATACCCGGATCTGTCTCGGATCCGACTCGGATCCGCAACGTTCGGGTGGGCTCGGATTTCAGAAATCCGAGTGCGCTCAACCCTAATATATATATATATATATACCCATAAGTAGCGGCCCACATACATACATACATACATACATACATACATACATACATACATACATACCTATATCTATATCTATCTATCTATCTATCTATCTATATATATATATATATATATATATATATATATATATATAGATAGATAGATAGATAGATATAGATATAGATATAGATATAGATATAGATATAGATATATGTATTAAATATAGAAACGGTGCGCACAAAAGTTAAAAGTTCAGTATTTGGTAGTGGGGATATCCCCACTTGGATGCTACAATACTGATTTATGCCTGAAAACTTCTCAGTTCTGGTACGTGTAATTTTTATGTTTTGGGAATAAACATTTTACTTGGATTTTACACCATGGAAGCGCCCCTGTCTTTTTGATGTTATAGGTGTATAGATATATGTATGTATGTATGTATGTATGTGGGCTGCTACTTATGGGCCAGTGCTATGTGCTTGCCCCCTGGGCTAAAATTTGCCAGCCCTCCCCTGATATCCTGCAACAGGTGTCGATCTATGTACCACAGTATATCTTTTGAAAAATAGACCACTACACATCATCACTAATCTGGGCAGATAAGCAGAATTGTATTAAATTCACCACAATGTACAGGAGAACAAGAGGACTAGTTCTCTCGAACCTTTGATTATATTATTGTGCCTCCCAGTTGGCACATGTCAGGGCATGGTTGATGGCAAGGTGACAAAATGATCTTCATGACTATTTAGGGTCTATACATTTCAGAATACAGTTTCTCTGGCTGGTAGAACGAACACAACTAAACCACATTTGATGTTGCAAGCAATTAAAGTGTGGAACCTGTCGATAAAATTTACTGACAAGTAGAGATTCCTCTCTGGCCAAATACCAAACTGGCAGAGCTACAACACCTGGGGTAAATGTATCAAGGTGCGATTTTGCAAATCCAGCGATTTTCTCGGGAGAGTTGAAATTGCAGATGTATGAACCTGAGATTTCATGTAAAATCACCAGAGTTGTGTTTCTGTCAAAATAGCTACCGATTCCAAAATCAACTACCGACTGTTTGCCACTCTAGCTATACAAGTCTCAAATGTATGAAGCTGCGATTTAGCAAACTCTCCTGAGTTTGCTTTAAAACATACCAGATACAACACGCTGCATTCTAGCAGCGTATTCAGTAAACACATCACTGTTATACTTCACTGTCTATACAGCCGGAGGTCCGTCAGCTGTCAAAACTGATAAAAATAAATAAAAGTGTAGGGTCCCCTCTGTATTCACTATTAGCCCTAGTGCTGCCAGCCTACTGCTGATTACGTGAAAATTGGGGGAAAAATTTGTGTGGGGTCTCTTCCCCCGATTTTCACATAACCAGCACTAGGCAAACCAGCCGGGGTAGGTGGCACTATAGCAGGGGGTCCCCCTGCCATAATGACAACCAGCCCCAGGCTGTTCAGTGCTGGGCTGGATTCCCTAGGGAGCGGGGCCCTTCCTCTAAGGACAAAGAGCCCAGTGCTGAAGCAGTAGGGCTCTTCCTACACCCCTGGGCGGTGGGTGTAGGGTAATAAACGGCGAGATATGTAGAAAAAAATAATCAGATGCCATTTTGTTTTGTGGAACTACAAGTCCCAGCAAGTCAGGGTGCCACAGTGTGGGCATGCTGTATAACTACAAGGATCAGCATACCCATGAAAGCCAGGGCATGTTGGCACTTGGAAAACCACAAGTGCCAACATGCCCTGACACCCACGGCTGGCTGGGACCTGTAGTTCCACAAAAGAAAATGCTAAGTAAACCACCACTACCTCATTAAAACCACAGACATTTAATAAAAAATAATAAAACCCCAATAAAGACACGAAATACCCTCATTTATACCATATTAAAAATAATACATCCCCAATATACTCACCAATGATGTTTTCATCTGTTGTCAGCAGCTTTTAATCCTAAAATATGTGTCAACCAAGTCCCAAATAAATTTGTATCCAATAGTCCGGCTTGAACAAGTCCAAAAGAAATTTTTAAATCCCAAAGTCCGGCTTGAAATGTCCAAAAAAGATTTGTATCCAAAATTCCTGCTTGAACTGTCCAAAATTAATTTGTAAATCCAAAGTTCCTGCTTGAAATGTCTTCTCTTCTTCTTGGGCAAAAAGCCCCCCTTGTTGCTTGAAGTCTACTTATCTTCAGCCAGGAGGGCACCAGATTTGTAATATCCCAGTCGGAACATGCTTGTGTAAAAGAAAATGAAAAAAAAAATGAAGAGAGCCGCCGCACACAGCTTCTACACTGTAGAAGCTCTGATACGCAATGAACTTAGTTCATGCCCTAGGTCTATTTATAGTTTTAGGGGATTTTCCCACACTGTCGTGGGAAACCCCTAATACTATAAATAGACCTTGCGCATGAACTAAGTCTAGGGAGTGTTTTACATCGCAGCAAAGCGCCAAAGGTTACCAGTGATTTTTAAGATCAGGGTAAAAATCGCAGCTTGATACACTTGATAACTTTTGGACAAAAATTTTCCGCGATTTTAAAACGCTGAAAAAATCGGACCTTGATACATTTAACCCCTAGATGGAGACGCTGCTCGGTGAAAGTTTGGGGTTTATAAAATTGGACACTTTTATGAAGGGAGTATCTTGAGATCCTTTGACTAAATTAGAGAGATATATGGAGTTCCAAGAGACTATTTTTATAGCTATTTACAAATGGGGCACACCCTAGGCATGCAATTTCAAGGTGCTGTGCCCTACTTATTTGATAACCCATTGAGATTAATTTTCATGAGGCTTGACCCTAGATATCATATGTCGTTAATGTATTCAATTCTCTTAGATGGATTAGGTGCAAGCAACTTGTTGGAGTTGAGATCTACCTGCAAAAAAGACATTGTTCTCCTGAAAGACAAAGATTGGGGTAAGATTCTTAAAAGTGCACGTAATGCACTGCTTCTGCAAAATTTAGGCAAATTCAAATGTTCAATCATCATAGGGCATATTTAACCACTATTAGGCTATCTAAATTTGGTGGGAGACGTGATTAGACTTGTCCTAATGTGGGAGCCAGCAGGGCTCTTTTTGGCAATATTATGTTTGTTTTATCGCTACCAATAAACATTGTCCAATGCGATTATTGTGGTTCCATTGCACAAAGAGATTTAATTGCAAAATATAGCAGGATTTACAGCAAGCGATGCTGGAGCATAAAAGATATAACAATAAACAGGAAAGTATAAACCGAATACATTACATTAAGCCAGCACTTTCCCTGGGCCCAGGTTCAGATTCAGTCATGTTGACTGTTGTCAGGAAGAGAGAAAGAAGACACTGGCCCAGAGAGCTTATATGCATTTTCAGTTAACAAAAAAACAGTGATGATGTCACAATGTACACAAAAATAAACTTAGGTCTTTCTTCATTGGTCCAGGGGTCAGGTCAGTCCAGTACAATACAAATCATAGGTCAGTTCAAAGGACTCTTATGATAAAGTGGGTGCCAGCGCTCTTCAACAGCTGAGCACATGTTGTTCCTCAGGGAATTGCCCTAATCCATTTTAAACCAACCTATTTGCATTCCAAACACAATATTGGTAGTAACTTACCTTCCTCGTTCCTGCTTGCGATCGCAGCCGGAGCGCCGTGCTTCCGGCCGGGGCACGGCTGCGGACAAGTGATCTCAGAGGCAGGGTTTTTTTTTAAATGTCCTCTCCTATTTCTTTCTCGCTCTGACACACTAGCTGTGCCAGAGCAACAAGTAACTCCTCGGCGTCTGGCTCCCTTCTGAGTTTTTGAGCTTAATCTGCGATATCGCCTGCATCTGACCTCTGCTTTGTTGATTACCCTCCTGCTCGCTCCTTGGTGTATCTGACCCGGCTCATTCAGTGTACCCGGCCCGGCTATTTCTATTTGACCATTCTACTGTCTGTTCCTTGGTGTATCCAACCCGGCTGAACCTGTGTACCCCGACCCGGCTTGTCCTTTGATCATTCTTCTGTCTGCTCACTGGAGTATCCGATCCTGCTGTGCTTCTGGACATTCACCCGGTGATTCTCCTATCTGTGGTTGCCTCAGTGTATCCAACCCGGAACCTCACTGAAACTCATCAGGACTTCTGTGTCGGTGCTGTTACTCTCAGCTAATTGTCCTGCCCAGGGCTTCCACCTCTGACTCTGTCCGTTGGATCTTCCATCCTCTGTTTCTCCATCTATTACATCAGTGGGCTAACCCAGGGACCGCGACCTGCGGACCTTCGGCAGTTAAATCCATACCACCTTGCTGCGGTTCTTGGTGAAGCCCGGGAGGCCCATTAGACTCTGCACCATGGGAAGGCTTGTGTCAACACTGACTAATAGACATCTCCCGCGAAACGTAACAAATATAATTTTGAGCATTAATCCTTTATCTTCGGTAACTAGCGATCGCAGGAAGTTATCACTTTGCCAATAGTAGCGGATTCCTGATGGTAATGTGCAGATCAAAATGACACTAAGCATGATACATTTCCTTTATCCTGAGCCTTATATACCTTTAACATAATATCATTTATGTATAAATAATCTCTAATACCTTTTACTAATAAATAAATATGGGTTGGAACCTTAATAAATGTGTACTATTTACAAGTCTAAGTGTAAATGTAAATGTGTGTGTTTTTAATCCATGCAATTGCATCATAACACGTGGCATACTAATTGTAATCGCACAGTAAAACAATATTAATCAATTTAGTTTACTTCATCCAATTATTTGACTTCCACAGCATCTGCTCTAGGAGTGTTCCAAGATGTTTGAATTCTGGGGTAAAGTTATAAGATGCATAACAGGAATGGGAGTGGATCTGCTCCCAATAAATCCAAGAATGCCTTTTTGAGCTTCATCTGTGAATTTATCTGTGAATGGATTAGCCTAGTAAATGAACAGTGGGACACGAAAGGTTCATGTATACGAACCACAATCTGCTGGATAATTATGAAAAGATTTGACACAGGTGGAGAATATCCTCTTTTGTGCTGGATGAATTAAAGTAATTGAATAGCTCACCATGATTCTGTGTGGCACTGACACCCAGTCACCAACTGGCTTCCTAAGTTCTATCTTTTTGCTCTTTCATGATATTTATATGGTTGAGAACCTGTCTATAATATTATACATATACAATCAGTGATCGAAGTGGGAGTGTACACGGTTGTATGTCATACCGCCACTTCTCCTACTGCCTTCATTGTAACACTATCACATTCCATTGATTTACATTCCCATTACATTTTTCATACTGGCACTTCTAAAATTCCATACCACCACTTCTATATTTTCACTTTGACCACTTTATACAATATATCTTAATATATATATCTTCCTTTTATTTTGTTATTGAAAATATATTTTAAAAAGAGAACTGTTTGTATATATCAAGATATTTGCAAGGCTTTGCTTCTAGCCAGCAGAATGGTACAAGACACGTGTAAGGTGCCTCTGCTTTGGTAAATGTTTTATTATTTGTATGTTTAACAAAATAATAAAATCAGTTTGATTTAAAAAAAAAACATCACACACACAACTAAACACCCACACATTATGCTACCTTGCTGTCTTCTTTAATAATCCTGCACACTCAACTTAATCTTGCATATTACTCACTACATACATGATACAAACACAAACACACATCACTGAATCCCAAAATCCACTGTGTAATAATATCATTACATATAGTTGTATCAGATATACACAGAATACAATATATTCCCTCCTGTTTATTATTCCCAAAAATTCTTTTAATCCACACATATTTATACAACCTCAAACAGTAAACAGCGTCTCTTTCACATCCAGTAAAAAAAACAAATCAAATGTCATGGTTTGTCTCTGTCCATATTCTGAGCCCCTTTCTTATTACTATGCCATGTTACATTCATGACCCATGAGTGTTGCTGCCTCACATTCACCCTCATCAGTTATGCCATCTGCACATATATAATAGCAAATGCAATGTAGTAGTTGCAGGTGATGTTAATAACAGTATAGACTTAAGTAACTAATATCTGCATGAACATGAACAGTGAGTATCATTCAGTGTTGACACATAAGTTCTGTCATCACTGTCAACTTGACAGTGATAACAGAACTTATGTATTTCAAGGAATAATGCTTTACAGTAAATAATAAAGAGCAGCCAGTGTTTACTTCTGCTTTAAGTTCTGTTTTGGGAGTGGTATGTATTTTTCAAAGCCACCAGGAAATTAGGAAATGATCAGTTTGATAAAGTTGTGAGGAGGACACAATGTGAGACTCCAATTGTCAAACAATAAAAAAAGAACATATGCCAGAGTCTGCAGCAAACATAGAATAATAACAGAGTTCCATGAATTCTTTAACATGTAAACTACCCTCTCAACAATAACACAGAAGATACAGGAAATCTAGTTTCACTGCATTACTGGACTATAGAAGCGTTAACTTGGATACTCTGTTGATGAGGTAAGTGATGTATTGAGAACACATCACAGAAATGTTAATTGTGAATTATGCATCTTTACAATAATATTTGAAATATACACAGTACATAAGAATGTTTAACTAATATGGTAAAAGTAGAAGACTTTTTTCTACCATTAATAACATGACAGATAGATGGTATTTTGGTTACGTATTAGCAATGCAGCTATAGAGGTGCCTTTTAAGGAGTAATAGAAATTAATACTTTACACTGGATTTGTAGTCAACATCAATTTAAAAGAAATGCCACAGCATAAATCCTACAGTACAACACACCACAACAACCTACATTAGATGTACATGGAGAAATAGCAAGAGAATGAAGGCTTTAATGGAAGTCAGAGGCAGGTAAGGGGAAAAATACAGAAAAATAGGGTGGTCTAAGCAGAATTGCATATGTCTGTGTGTGTGAATCTTTTACATTGCTCAGAGTGTGCCTAGAAATGCGTCTCTCTACATGAAAAACCGCCAGCTCTGAGCTAGTGCAAAATATAAGTTATTTTGAGGTGTGGGTATGGCATGCACTCCTCTGCACAGCAAAGGACACCTCTAGCAACTGTTATGTTTTTACTGCTCTGTCTACAGAATCCATTCCAGATTTTGCTGAATGCCAGTGTGTGTGCTGGAGGTTGCCAATGTGTTTCTGTGTGCTGGGGGTTGCTAAGCAAACATACTCACCCTGCTTTCTGAGCTGCTAATAGGGATTCCACATTGCAGCTAATATATCATCTCTTGCAAGACTAATCAATGCTCACTACCTAGCATCTGATCAGCCAGCACTTTCTGCTCACATGATTTCTAGCCAGCACCTGATTGGCCAGGACTTACATGAATACACTCATTGCCAAATTTGCCTTACTGGTATTAGGTTTACCTAGGCTAATTCCTGTATCCTTTGTCCTATATAGATTGGTATATATTCTGCTGTTCGATTCAGCGTGTTTAAACTTCACTATGTTTACTGGACATTACTATTGGATTTCTGTCTGCCCTTGAACTCTCTGCCTATTTATTAACCTTGTGTACCTCTCCGGCCCTCTGACCCAGCTTGCCAGTTGACTATCCTCTTTTGTGTCCTGTCTGTCTTGTTTTGTCTACATGTTGCTCCATAGCTTAGAGTTTCCCTGACTCTACCTCACTCGCAGCCGTTAACAACTAGACACTACTGGGATCAAAAGTCCAAGGGCATCCAAGTACCAGTGAACAGTGTGGTACCGGGAAAGCCGGCTGCTAATGGTGAAAAACATCCTGCACCATAGGTTCTGTATAGGGGTTATCAGTTGTTGACTGTGAGGTTCATAACAAAAAGCAAAATCTTGTATTGTATGTATATCTCAATTCAATCATCTTGCTCCTCAAAATGAACTCTCAAATTTGCACTGCTCTTCACTGACTTTCCTAATTATTCTACCCTTCTGGATCTTGCTGTTAATACATTTGTTATTCATACCTGTACTGCATTTGGTGGCTGTGGTCTCTGCACTTTGTGGCACCTGGTCCCAGGATAAATTGAGCTGGAGAAAAAGCAATAATAATAAGGGGTAAAAATTAGAGATAAGCGCACTCGGATTTCCTGAATCCGAGCCCACCCGAACGTTGCCGATCCGAGTCGGATCCGAGACAGATCCGGGTATTGGCGCCAAATGAAAAATTGAAACCGAGGCTCGGAGTCATAATCCCGCTGTCGGATCTCGCGATACTCGGAACCTATAAATTCCCCGCTAGTCGCCGCCTTCTTCACTCGGGCATTGATCAGGGTAGAGGGAGGGTGTGTTAGGTGGTCCTCTGTCCTGCTGTATCTCGTGCTGTGCTGTTTAGTGCTGTGCTGTGCTGTGCTGGGCTGTGTTCTGCAGTATCAGTCCAGTGGTGCTGTGTGCTGTGCTCTGTCAATTTTGAGTTCAGTGGTGCTGCTGGGTCCTGTGTGCTGTGTCCTGTTCAGTCCAGTGGTCCTGTGTCCCGTGCTCTGTGCTTCTAAGGGCATAGTTATTTCCCCAATATTCCCAAGTGTTTAAAATTTTTTGAAAAAGTTAATAAAAAAAATATACAAAAAACTAATTAAAAAAAATTTAATTTCAACAAAATTTGCCAAACCAATCCTGCAGTATAAGCCCATTGGTACTGCAATATTACCAAGTTCACACATTCTGCAGTATCTTGTGCTACATATAATGGAGAGCAAAAATTTGGAGGCTAAAGTAGGGAAAGATCAAGACCCACTTCCTCCTAATGCTGAAGCTGCTGCCACTAGTCATGACATAGACGATGAAATGCCATCAACGTCGTCTTCCAAGCCCAATGCCCAATCTCCTAGTACAGGGCATGTAAAATCCAAAAAGCCCAAGTTCTCAAAAAAAAGCAAAAAGAGAAACTTAAAATCATCTGCGGAGAAACGTAAAGTTGCCAATATGCCATTTACGACACGTAGTGGCAAGGAACGGCTTAGGCCCTGGCCCGTGTTCATGACTAGTGGTCCATCTTCACCCAAGGATCTTAGCCCTCCTCCTCCTCCCCCCCCCTACAAAAAATTGAAGAGAGTTATGCTGTCAGCAACAAAACAGCAAACAACTCTGCCTTCTAAAGAGAAATTATCACAAATCCCCAAGGCGAATCCAAGGGTGTTGGAGGATGGTGATGTGGTTATTGTAAATGAGGCACCAGGGGGAAAAACAGCTGATGTCCATGGGATGAAAAAGCCCATCGTCATGCCTGGTCAGAAGACCAAAAAATGCACCTCTTCGGTCTGGAGTTATTTTTATCCAAATCCGGACAACCAATGTATGGCCATATGTAGCTTATGTAAAGCTCAAATAAGCAGGGGTAAGGATCTTGCCCACCTAGGGACATCCTCCCTTATACGTCACCTGAATAACCTTCATAGTTCAGTGGTTAGTTCAGGAACTGGGGCTAGGACCGTCATCGGTACAGGGACACCTAAATCCCGTGGTCCAGTTGGATACACACCAGCAACACCCTCCTCGTCAACTTCCTCCACGATCTCCATCAGATTCAGTCCTGCAGCCCAAGTCAGCAGCCAGACTGAGTCCTCTCCAATACGGGATTCATCCGAGGAATCCTGCAGCGGTACGCCTACTACTGCCACTGTTGCTGTTGCTGCTGTCGGTCATCTTCCCAGAGGGGAAGTCGTAAGACCGCTAAGTCTTTCACAAAACAATTGACCGTCCAACAGTCGTTTGCCATGACCACAAAATACGATAGTAGTCACCCCTTTGCAAAGCGTATAACTGCGGCTGTAACTGAAATGTTGGTGTTAGACGTGCGCCCGGTGTCCGCCATCAGTGGAGTGGGATTTAGAGGGTTGATGGAGGTATTGTGTCCCCGGTACCAAATCCCGTCGAGATTCCACTTCATTAGGCAGGCGATACCAAAAATGTACAGAGAAGTACGATCAAGTGTCCTCAGTGCTCTGAAAAATGCGGTTGTACCCACTGTCCACTTAACCACGGACATGTGGACAAGTGGTTCTGGGCAAACGAAGGACTATATGACTGTGACAGCCCACTGGGTAGATGCATCGCCTTCCACAGCAACAGCAACAGCTGCATCAGTAGCAGCATCTACAAAATGGCTGCTCGTGCAAAGGCAGGCAACATTGTGTATTACAGGCTTTACTAAGAGGCACAACGCTGACAACATATTAGAGAAACTGAGGAAAATTATCTCCCAGTGGCTTACCCCACTTAGACTCTCATGGGGATTTGTGGTGTCAGACAATGCCAGTAACATTGTGCGGGCATTAAATATGGGAAATTTCCAGCACGTCCCATGTTTTGCCCACACCATTAATTTGGTGGTGCAGCATTACCTCAAGAGTGACAGGGGTATGCAGGAGATGCTTGTGGTGGCGCGCAAAATTGCTGGACACTTTCGGCATTCAGCCAGTGCCTACCGCAGACTAGAGGCACATCAAAAAAGCATGAACCTGCCCTGCCATCACCTCAAACAAGAGGTTGTGATGCGCTGGAACTCCACCCTCTATATGCTGCAGAGGATGGAGGAGCAGCAAAAGGCCATTCAGGCCTACACAGCCACCTACGACATAGGCAAAGGAGTGGGGATGCGCCTGAGTCAAGCGCAGTGGAGACTGATTTCCGTGTTGTGCAAGGTTCTCCAGCCGTTTGAACTTGCCACACGAGAAGTCAGTTCCGACACTGCCAGCTTGAGTCAGGTCATTCCCCTGATCAGGCTGTTGCAGAAGCAGCTGGAGAAAGTGAGGGAGGAGCTGGTAAACCATTGCGATTACACCAAGCATGTAGCTCTTGTGGATGTAGCCCATCGTACGCTTTGCCAGGATCCGAGGGTGGTCACTCTTTTAAAGTCAGAGGAATACATTCTGGCCACCATGCTCGATCCTCGGTTTAAAGTGTATGTTGTGTCTCTGTTTCCGGCGGACACAAGTCTACAACGGTGCAAAGACCTTCTGGTCAGGAGATTGTCCTCTGAAGAGGACCGTGACATGCCGACAGCTCCACCCTCATTTTCTTCCACATCTATGGCTGCGAGGAAAAAGCTCAGTTTTCCTAAAAGAGCCGCTGGCGGGGATGCTGATAACATCTGGTCCGGACTGAAGGACCTGCCAACCATTGCAGACATGTCTACTGTCGCTGCATTGGATGCTGTTACAATTGAAAAAATGGTGGAGGATTATTTTGCTGACACCATCCAAATAGACATGTCAGACAGTCCATGTTGTTACTGGCAGGAAAAAAAGGCAGTTTGGAAGCCCCTGTACAAACTGGCTCTATTTTACCTGAGGTTGTCCCCCCTCCAGTGTATACTCGGAAAGAGTTTTTAGTGCAGCGGGGAACCTGGTCAGTGAGCGGAGAAGGAGGTTGCTTCCTCACAACGTTGAAAAAATGATGTTTATAAAAATGAATAATCAATTCCTCAATGAAGTACAGCACTGCCCTCCAGATAGTACAGAGGGACCTGTGGTTGTGGAGTCCAGCGGGGACGAATTGATAATGTGTGAGGAGGAGGAAGTACACACTGTAGGGGGAGAGGAATCAGAGGTTGAGGATGAGGACGACATCTTTCCTCAGTAGAGCCTGTTTGGTTTGTACAGGGAGAGATGAAATGTTTTTTTGGTGTGGGGGCCCAAACAAACCAATCATTTCAGCCACAGTTGTTTGGTAGGCCCTGTCGCTGAAATGATTGGTTTGTTAAAGTGTGCATGTCCTATTTCAACAACATAAGGGTGGGTGGGAGGGCCCAAGGACAATTCCATCTTGCAACTATTTTTTTGGCATTATGTGACCATTCAACAGTCGTTTGCCATGTTCAAAAAGTAAAAGAAAATGTCAACAAATTCAAAAAATTTAATCAAAAGTTAAATGCCCTGTCATTATTTAAAACAAGAGGGTTTGACGTGCTAGAATTAGTGTAGTGTTAATATGTTATAAACACTACACTTGGAACTTGGAGGAGGTATTGTGGCCCCGGTATCAAATTTAGTACCGGGGCCACCCCTCTACGCAGTCCAGATACTTGTTTGGTGGAATTCTGACCAGTTGAGGGTGTAACTATTTATTATATTGTGGCCCCGGTATCAAATTTAGTACCGGGGCCACCCCACTACGCAGTCCAGATACTTTGGTAGAATTCTGACCAGTTGAGGGTGTAACTATTTATTATATTGTGGCCCCGGTATCAAATTTAGTACCGGGGCCACCCCACTACGCAGTCCAGATACTTGTTTGGTGGAATTCTGACCAGTTGAGGGTGTAACTATTTATTATATTGTGGCCCCGGTATCAAATTTAGTACCGGGGCCACACCACTACGCAGTCCAGATACTTGTTTGGTGGAATTCTGACCAGTTGAGGGTGTAACTATTTATTATATTGTGGCCCCGGTATCAAATTTAGTACCGGGGCCACCCCACTACGCAGTCCAGATACTTGTTTGGTGGAATTCTGACCAGTTGAGGGTGTAACTATTTATTATATTGTGGCCCCGGTATCAAATTTAGTACCGGGGCCACCCCACTATGCAGTCCAGATACTTGTTTGGTGGAATTCTGACCAGTTGAGGGTGTAACTATTTATTATATTGTGGCCCCGGTATCAAATTTAGTACCGGGGCCACCCCACTATGCAGTCCAGATACTTGTTTGGTGGAATTCTGACCAGTTGAGGGTGTAACTATTTATTATATTGTGGCCCCGGTATCAAATTTAGTACCGGGGCCACCCCACTACGCAGTCCAGATTTTTTTCTGGGGGAATTCAGAGCCGTGGAGGGTTTTTTATTAATTATATTGTGGTGACCCACTCCTCTACGCAGTCCAGGTACATTTTTTGGTGCGATTAAGACCAGTTGATGGTTTTCTTATTATATTGTGGTGACCCACTCCTCTACGCAGTCCAGATACATTTATTGGTGCGAATCATACAAGTTCAGGGTTTTTAATTTATATTGTGGTGACCACTCCTCTACGCAGTCCAGGTACATTTTTTGGTGCGATTAAGACCAGTTGATGGTTTTCTTATTATATTGTGGTGACCCACTCCTCTACGCAGTCCAGATACATTTATTGGTGCGAATCATACAAGTTCAGGGTTTTTAAATTATATTGTGGTGACCCACTCCTCTACGCAGTCCAGGTACATTTTTTGGTGCGATTAAGACCAGTTGATGGTTTTCTTATTATATTGTGGTGACCCACTCTTCTACGCAGTCCAGATACATTTATTGGTGCGAATCATACAAGTTCAGGGTTTTTAATTTATATTGTGGTGACCACTCCTCTACGCAGTCCAGGTACATTATTCGGTGCGATTCATACCAGTTGATGGTTTTCTTATTATATTGTGGTGACCCACTCCTCTACGCAGTCCAGGTACATTTTTTGGTGCGATTAAGACCAGTTGATGGTTTTCTTATTATATTGTGGTGACCCACTCTTCTACGCAGTCCAGATACATTTATTGGTGCGAATCATACAAGTTTAGGGTTTTTAATTTCTATTGTGGTGACCACTCCTCTACGCAGTCCAGGTACATTATTCGGTGCGATTCATACCAGTTGATGGTTTTCTTATTATATTGTGGTGACCCACTCCTCTATCCAGTCCAGATACATTTATTGGTGCGAATCATACAAGTTCAGGGTTTTTAAATTATATTGTGGTGACCCACTCCTCTACGCCGTCCAGGTACATTTTTTGGTGCAATTAAGACCAGTTGATGGTTTTCTTATTATATTGTGGGGACCACTCCACTACGCAGTGCAGAAAGAAACCTCGTTGCAACGTTTTGGACTAATAACTATATTGTGAGGTGTTCAGAATACACTGTAAATTAGTGGAAATGCTTGTTATTAAATGTTATTGAGGTTAATAATAGCGTAGGAGTGAAAATAAGCCCAAAAACTTGATTTTTTAACTTTTTATGCTTTTTTCAAAAAAAATCCGAATCCAAAACCTTAAATCCGAACCAAAACCTTTCGGCAGGTGTTTTGCGAAACAAATCCGAACCCAAAACATCGCAAAAATCCGAATCCAAAACACAAAACACGAGACACCAAAAGTCGCCGGTGCACATCCCTATTAAAAATCTCTATCTGTCCCTCTCATCCCCATTTGATCAGTACTTATTGGAATTTGTTATAAATCACCTAGCAGAAACACATGTTCTGAGATTGAATTACTATTACAAACAGAAAAGGCAGAAAAAGAACACTAGTTCTCCTCATGGATGATCTTATCTATCAAGATATATTTCGACAATGAAAGTAGGGGTTCTGGAGGAGGCTGGAAGCCTAACATGGCAGATGCATCTTGAGACAGCTCCCAGTGAAGAATTGTTAAACCGAGCATCATCTGAGCCCTATTACAGCAAAACTGACCAAAGAGATCTCAACTTACTGCCCCATCAGCTATCTCCCTAACCTTCTTTGATTAGCATTTGGTCCTGTTCTTACCCTCTGGGACAGTGATCCATGACCCATCCGTACTGGGAAAGCTGTTCCACACCAGGCCTCAATAGACCTTTGACTACAGATGGCCACTTTAGACTGCACAAAACCTGAAATAGACATTGGCCCACAAACTGGTAAAGCTTTAAAGTGTACAGTGGAAATCATTGTGAGGTGTCCCCCTATTCTCCAGACTCCCAGGAAGGATCAGGCAGTGGATCACTCAACCATTGGCCTTCTCAGTCTAAGGTATTACATTTTGCAATAGCCTCCCTGCAGATTCAAATAAAATGTATCTGGGTGGTGAACTCTCCGAATGTTGGGCACTGAATCTCTCACAATCCGGTCCTTTAAAGAACATACCTGCTCCTCAGACAACAGATTTAACAAGTGGCCTTGCCTCAATGTGCATAATCTCTGGATATGACACACACATTTCATACTGAGCCCCCAATAGGCATGCACAGCTGAAAAGCAATTTGTTTGTCCCTTTAGAGTTACATTATCTATTGACTCTGCATAATAATCTTGATTACACAACACCATAAGCCTATAAAATCATTGGAAAAGAGACTTACCCATTGAGAATTGGCCCTATAAATAAGTTTATTGCTACCTTACTACAAAACTTACTGAAACTGCAGATCTTTTGAGTTTTTCAATGCTTGTCTCTGCATTAAAATCACCCATTCTCTCCGTAATATCCTGCAGTGCTTGACCCCCTCCTTACACTCCCCCCTCCTACCAACCAAGTTTTGTACATAACTCCGATCTACTTTTTTTGTTAAAACTTTACTCCTCCTTTCTTATGCAATAACAGACTAAGCACGCTTCTTCAGTAAGAATGCCTTCTCTGGCTTGCAACCAAAAGAACTACCATTGTTTGCTAGCCCTGCATCCTTTCTTGATGTGGAGATGGGTACAGGCATTTAACAAGTTATAACCAGTCTTGTAAAGAAATATAAAATCCATCATCCAACAGAAATTAAAAAAACAAAATGGACTATATTAAAGCAAAAATAGAATCTCTACGTAGTAGAACATGCGACCTTGAAAACAAAACTAACAAACTATGTAGGTCACAAATAGCAGATAGAATTGTCTATTATATATTATGATTATTATTGTAGATTTGTAAGGTGCCACGTGCCCCGCAGCACTGTACAGTGGGGAAAACAGGATATACATAAAACATGGATTTTTTTTGTTATTCATTATTTGCTATTCATCTGATCAAAGCTTGAAAATTTAAAAGAAAAAAACAAGGAGCTCAAAAATAGGTCATGTTGCAATCATCTGAGGTCTCTCAATGTTCCAAAATCTTGGAATCTGCGGCCCCGATACATTGGACCGTTTCCAATTGAGAAGAAAATTAATCCAGTGGCATTAAGATTAAAACTACCTGCTTCCTTAAAAATACCTGCGACCTTTCATTGTTCGCTTCTGAAGAAAGTCGCTGCTCCCAGCAAGTTTAATCGGTCTCTCTCTAACAGGCCCAGGTCTCTGATGGTGAACGGAGACCACGAATATATTATTGAAAAAATCCTTGACTCAAGGAAAGTTCAAGGTCGAGTGCAATTCCTCGTACATTGGAAGGGTTATGGCCCTGAGGAGCGATCTTGGATACCGCAGAAGCGTCTTCACGCTGAGAAACTCCTTAGGGAATTTTTTAAGAGATTTCCTTCCAAACCTGGAAGTCGGGGTCCTTTGACCCCTCCTCAAGGGAGGGGGTACTGTTAGAGATCACGGGGGCCGCGGGCGCCGCCGCGACTCTTCCTGCTTCTCTGGGGACGCCCCGTCTGTTGCTACAGCAACCGGGGCGTCACTTCCGGTTTCAGCGTCCCGGTCGCCTGGGCAACAACCGGGACGCAGGGGAGCTTCTGGCGCCGCACTTGGCCAGCTGTCTAACAGCCGGGTGCGTGCGCATAAGGGGGAATTTGAGTCAGCCATGCAAGTCTGTTGTGGATCAGTCAATCAGGGCTGATTAGTGAGTTAGGTTACCGCTGGCACTCTGTTGTTTCCATTGGCTGCAGGATCTGCATTTTTATTATGCTGCAGCTGAGGACACATTCTGGACTGTGTCCTGATTGGCCATCAGTTCTATTTAAGGCAGTGAGGACTTAGCCTCACTGCCGGTTATAGCGTTCTGTCCTCAGTCCTGCTGCCTGCTTGTACTATCCGTTTAGGTTCCTGCTACCTTAGATTTGACTACCCGTGTTTAACCTCTGCTTGTTTTTGGACCTGTGACCATTCTCTTCTGACCTTGACCTTTTGCCTGGAATTCGGATTTTGCTTCTCTGCCTGTGAGTTTGACCCTTCGCTTGCCCTTGGATATTGCATCTGTGCCTGTGACCTTTTGACCTTGGATTTCTCTTATACTACTGTCCACCAATCACTCCACGTCTGGGAAACTCCTTTAAGTCAGTATACGCTACTCGACCCTCGGTCGGCCCACAGCCCAGTCTGTCCCCACCACTAGGGGCTCCAGCGAACACCTGGCCTTCTGAGTAGTTCCCGAGTTTCACTGTACTGACTTGGGAGTTCCTAACAACAACTAAACCAATTGCTAAGATGACACCCAGTATAAGGAGAAGGAGCTTACCTACACTAGCAACCATTTCCTGTACCCACTCCCCCAGAACGGAGAACCATTTCACAGGGTTCAACCACGAGAACCAACCTGCCACCTTTTACCCGACCTCATATAACGAAGAATTATGGTTCTTTCGAAATTCCCATTTTAGTTGCAAAATTTCATCCATCTTCCGGTCTATAACCTCTTTAGGGTCATCCGTATTATTGGTGATGTACGTGCAACATTTGACACCGAACTGGGTGGCCAGTGTCACACAGAACCCACCAGTAATAGAGGTGAGATAATTTAATACCAGTCTATGTTGCACCAGCTCCTTCTTGTACGCTTGTAGCTCCCTTCCAGTATACCTGAAAGTGTCAGCATACATCTCGGTGATATTATCTATTAATTTAGCTAGGTCTTGGATATATTTAAAGTTTAATGCTCCCCGGGCGGTCCTGGTGAGATCTAGAGCCACCATTACTTGAAACCCAGCGGTCTCACTAATCAATTTTGTAGCTATGGGCTCACCAGGAATCATATTTCTCTTGCCACAGTGTTCGTACTGTGTGTGTACGTATGGTGGTGATGTAGTCTTGCGAATACCAACCATTTCTTCATCAGTAACAGTCATGATTTCAGGAACCAGTTTAGCTAAGAAGCACAAGCCCTTGGAACTCGGAGTCACCCAGGAATAAGCTTTCCTTCCACAAACAAAATATACATCATCAGGGAGAACATAAGGAACAGTATGCCCATTAATTATATCACACAGAGTTTTGATAAAACTACCCATGCCCAGTGCTTTCATTTGCTCGAGACATGTGTCCGCATGGATGACATTTTTACAATTATCTATAGAGACTTTTCCAATGGATACCTTCTTATGTTTGGTTATACGCCCTAATTTGTGACTTCCATCAACATTCCTGCCTATTGGTGACCTTGTGAGTCTCCCTCTAAAATGAGTGTGGCGAGCCATTGTCTGATCTGATGGGTCAGCTTCCCAATTCTCCAGACGTTTTGCATGAGAGATATTTAGACACAGCAAAGATCTGTCTATGGAGTATTGTCGAAGCGTCAGACTAGGGGACCTAGTGTTTTGTACCTCCCGTCTATGGGCCTCCCACCCCTCAATTCGAGTACTTCGGATATGTTTAGAGCGAATGGCACTAGTCCTATATTATGCTGCCCTTGCGGCACGTGAGAGCACACCCAACACTCAGTTTGGTTTAGCACCTTACCCACCAGGGAGTGATAATCCTCCAAAGGATGCCCGCCTATATTCAGAATACTGGGGGACTGGCATCGTTGGATGCATCTCTCTTCGCAAAACTTGCAGATACAATACTCATCAGACAATAGCCCCTCACACTGCCTCCGAGTTCCTGAGCTAGCAGACCTTTTCATTACCCCCGGACCAAGTTTGATAATGGGCTGCTCTGAGTATTCTAATAACTTTTCCTCTGCCTCCATCTCATCCGCATCACTACCAGAACCTTCCTCCGTCCTCCATCCTCCTTCACAAAAAGAGAATGTCCTAGAAAGAGTAAAAACAAGGAAAATCCTGGAACAAAAGAAAAACAAAAACCGCCACTCCATCGCTGGAAAGATAGTTCTGGGGCAACGTCTCTGGTTCAGGTGTCTCGACTGCAGGCTTTAGGTCTCCCTGAACAGACTCACAAGTGACAGATCTATGTCGTCGGTCTCAGTTTTATCTTGCACTTTCTCCGGATTATGGACTCTCCTGCAGTGGGTGGAATGGACCCAAGTGTCTCTCTCTGCAACCTTCAGTGATGTAGTACTGGTCAGCAGCACTTGGTACGGGCCTTCCCAACGGTCTGTTAAACAACCTGAACGTAAGAAATTGCGGATCATAACATAGTCTCCAGGTTCAACATCATGACAGTTAGTTTCTGGCATACCAGGTGACAGCATTTTTAGTTTTTGTTGTTGTTGCTTTAGCTGTCTACTCATTCTTATAAGATATTGTACAGTCACTTGATTATTACACTTCAAGTCGCCTTGTGGGCTCACGATCAAATGAGGTTGTCGTCCGAACAGTATCTAAAAGGGGGACAGATTAAGAGGAGGTCTAGGAGTTTTCCGAATGCTATGGAGGACCAATGGCAAAGCCTCAGGCCATGCCAATCCAGTTTCAGCCATTACCTTACCAAGCTTGTTCTTTATAGTACCATTTACTCTCTCCACCTTACCACTGGCTTGTGGTCGGTAAGGGGTGTGAAGTCTGCTACCGATTCCCATGAGTTTACACATATTTTGGAAGATATCACCAGTAAAGTGGGTACCCCTATCACTTTGAATGATTCGAGGGATACCGAACCTACATACAAAATCTTGTACAATTTTCTTTGCAGTGAACACAGCAGTATTAGTGGCTGCCGGATTTGCTTCTACCCAACCGGAAAACACATCAATACACACTAACACATACTTTAGATTCCTGCATGGTGGTAATTGGATATAGTCAATTTGTATTACCTGAAAAGGTCCGTCTGTAGGAGGGATGTGGGATGGCTCAGTTGGAATAGTTTTCCCGATATTTTTCCTCAAACAAGTAAGACATGACACTGCCTTCTTACCAGCCTGAGAGGAAAATCCAGGAGCACACCAGTATGCTCTCACCAGTTTGCACATACCTTCTTTACCCAGGTGAGTCAGGCCGTGTGCTGCTTCAGCCAGGCTTGGATAGTACGTTCGGGGAGCTACAGGCTTACCTTCTCCATCCCTCCAGAGTCCTGAGGACTCTTGACCACATCCCTTCGCCTTCCAGACCGCCTTCTCCTGCAGGGAACACAAATCTTGCATTTCAATTAGTTTCTGCATGTCTAATGTCTGAAAAACCATCATAGTCTCGGTCGATACAGTCATAGGTTGCCCTGCTGCCCATTTACCAGCTTCGTCCGCCCTGTTATTGCCCAGTGACACTGGGTCTTCTTCAAAGGTATGGGCTTTGCACTTTATGACGGCTACTGTTCTGGGTAACTGTATCGCTGTCATAAGTCCTTTTATGTGTTGTGAGTGTGCCACTGGCGTACCTGCTGCTGTCGTAAAGTTTCTAAGACGCCAAAGGGCCCCAAAATCGTGCACTACCCCGAAGGCGTACCTAGAGTCAGTATATGTATTGGCTGATTTACCCTCTGCCAACTCACACGCTCTCCTTAATGCTACTAGTTCCGCCACCTGGGCTGAGTGAGGTGGACCAAGGGGTTCAGCTTCTACCACATCCTGATCGTCTACAACAGCGTAACCAGTACATAGCTCTCCCGTCTCTGTCAGTCTGTGACAACTCCCGTCCGTATAAAACATAAAATCTACATTTTCTAAGGGGGTGTCACGTATGTCGGGCCTTGCAGTAAAGGTCTGATTCAGGTGTTCCATACAGTCATGCATGTCAGTATTCTTGCCTAACTCATCATCAACCAGGGTCTCCTCACCTCCCACCCTTTGTGTCTCTAGAGACACATATGGAAGGTATGTAGCTGGATTTAAGGTGCTACATCGTTTGATTGTGATGTTTGAGGGTGCCATCAGGGCTAGTTCCCACTTTGTGAATCTAGCTGAAGAAACATGTCTGGTTTGGGCTGAATTTAACAGAGCTGATACAGCATGGGGTGTATAGACAGTTGAATTATGTCCTAATACTACGTCCTCGCTCTTACTTACCAGAAGAGCAGTTGCTACTACACTTCTGAGACATGTTGGGAGTGATCTTGCCACAGTGTCCAATTATGCACTGTAGTATGCTACCGGTCTGCTAGCGTCACCATGTTTCTGTGTGAGGACACCTCCTGCACAACCATCAGCTTCCGTACAGTATAGCTCAAAAGGCTTTTCATAATCAGGTATTCCCAATGCAGGTGCTCTAGTCAGACTATCTTTTAGATTAAAGAACGCTTGCTCTGACTCTTCTGTGTGTACAACACGTTCTGGTTTTGACGAAGAGACTAGCTCCTGCAATGGTAATGCCAGAATAGAAAAACCTGGGATCCAGGATCTACAGTATCCACACATCCCCAGGAAAGTACGAATCTGCTTCTGGCTCTGCGGCAGAGTCATGTGTTGTATGGCCTCAATCCTGTCGGTTGTCAGGTGTCTTAGACCCTTAGTGAGGCAGTGTCCTAAGTATTTGACCTTAGTCTGACATGGCTGTAATTTATCATTTGACACCTTGTGCCCTGTTTGTGAAAGATGAAGCAACAACAATTTAGTATCATGTAAACATGACATAAAAGAATCAGAGCACAGCAACAAATTGTCCACATATTGAATTAGAACAGACCCATTGTGGGGTTAAAAGGATTGCAAACAGTCATGTAAGGCTTGGGAGAAAATACTGGGGCTGTCAATGAACCCCTGGGGTAGTCTGGTCCATGTATATTGCACTCCCCGATAGGAGAAAGCAAAAAGGTATTGGCAGTCAGGGTGAAGAGGGACTGAGAAGAAAGCAGAACATAGATCAATGACAGCAAAATGACTAGCAGACGGTGGAATCTGCATGAGGATGACAGCTGGATTCGGCACTACGGGGAATTGGCTCTCAACAACTTTATTAATTCCCCTTAAGTCCTGGACTAATCTATAGCCCCTCCCCCCACTCTTCTTCACAGGGAAAATGGGACTATTTGCTGTACTGGCTGTCCGAATTAAAATCCCTTGTTGTAACAGCCTTTCAATAACAGGATATACCCCTAGTTCCACCTCCGGTTTTAATGGATACTGTGGGATTTTTGGAGCTATCCTACCACTTTTTAAATTGACCATGACAGGGGCTACGTTTGAAATCAGTCCAGTGTCCTGTCCATCTTTGGTCCATAGTGAACCTGGTATTTCCAGCAACATCCCCTTTACTTAAAATGGACTGTGTTCTATAACAGTAGAGTGTAACATTAACCTTTGAGGGGTGTCCAATATGTCCTGTACCTCATGAGCGACCTTCTCGGGTATATCTAGGAACACACCATCTGAAGTACAGTATATGACACATCCCATTTTACATAACAAGTCTCTCCCTAGCAAGTTAGTAGGAGCCGCCGCAGCCAAGAGAAACGAATGCTTGGTATGCAGAGGCCCGATAGTAACTTCAGCAGGTTTAGTTAGAGGATAATGTAACACTCTTCCCGTTACCCCCATAGCTGGAATAGTTTTACTGGTCACCTGTAGATTAAAAGGAGAGGTTATCACAGATCTGGCCGCCCCTGTATCTACAAGAAAAGTTTGTTTTCTACCAGCTATGTCAACTATCATTGTTGGTTCTTCTCTATGACTCTCAGTTAACCTCACTGGCTGTAGACTACAGGTATGACCTGACCCCTAGCGCTGACTATTGCTTTCCCGCGCAGCATTTGCTGCTGTAACATGCGCGGGCAGGTGTGAGTCTTCTAGTCTATGTGAATCCCTCCTTGGAGGATATCTATGTGACCCTTCATTAGGATTATACCTTCCCTTTGTACAATCTTTTCTCATATGCCCTTCTTCTTTGCAATTATAACATCTCAACATTCTGCGTTTCCGGTTATGTGGGTTATATGCTGGTGGTCGTGTATGCATTTCCTCTAATGCTTGTATACTCACCGTCATCAACTTGTCACTCTTTTATTCCCTTTTCCTAAAAATATTTTTGTCGTGTTCCACAGCAATCTCTCTAAGAGAATCTACTGTGCTGCCCCTCCAACCAGGGGTTGAGGTTTGTACTCTCGTCTTTAAATTTTCTCTGAGGCCATCCATTAACACTCCTACAGCTACCTCTCTGTGATGTGGGTCTTCACCTATGTTGGATATCCCAGTAAACCGTGTTATTGATGCAAGAGCTCTGCCAAAATAGTCCGCTGCAGTTTCACTATCTTTTTGTTTTATGGTAAAAATCTTACTCCAATTTACTACTACTGGAAAATAGATGGCTAAGTGTTTGACAATTTGTTCTATATTTTCTTGGTTAATCTCATCAGTCAAGGTGTCATCTTCGTCCAACAAACAATCTCTAATAAATTTTTGTATGTCAGTATGGGGAGGAAGACACGCACTCAACATTACACGCCAATCCTTATTGGTTGGTTCGTGTGCATTTCCTAAGTCTTTAACAAATTTCTCACATTTTGCCAACTCTTTTCTAGGATCTGGGAATTCAGTCATAATGGAACGTAACTCTGATTTAGTCCAAGGACAATGCATTGTAACATTTCTTAAAGGAACTACACCATCCTTATCCGGTTTCCCATTGGGAACTGATATTGTGCGGACTGGGTACGCACCCACTGGTTCACTGGTTTCAGAAGTCACTACCGGATCTGCTGTTTCAAGATTTAGAACGCTATCACTCCTAGTGATCACACTACTCTCACCTATCTCAGCCATTGCTCCTTTCCCATACTTACGATGAAACCTCTAGCATATTAACAGCATGAGCAATGGCTGAAATCACAGTGGGTTCATCTTCATCTTCTGATACATTTGTTTTGAACTGACTTAAAACAGGATATAACTTAGCAATTTTCCTTTTCTCAGTTTTAATAACGGCTGTACTTACCCCTCCCGCCACATAAGGTGGCGGGGGCGCGCTTGCACTGAGTTCGCCACGCTTCTCAACGGCTACTTCCGCCCTGCGAGCGCTTTTTGCCACGCCTACTTCCGCAGTGCATTCGCTGCTCTGCCACGTGTTACCTTCCATTTGCCACAATTTTAAACAATCATTATGTCTATTTCTCACTTTCGTTGACTTAATCAACCATACTTTATCTTTTACAGTATTTAGTACCTCTGCATTAAAACTCCCTATTGTTGGGAAAGGCCTATCACAATCTTTGGTCATCTTGACCCACGTGTCGCAATACGCAGTTGCGTATGCACCATATTTCTTACACATGAGAAATCTCGCTGAACCAATAGGCCCTTCCTTAGGCAGTACCTTGGCCATCTCTAGCGTTTGCTTAGCACCCATATTGAACAATAGGGTCCCAGAAATATCACAATATCCTGCCACAAAAAAGGGTTCCAGATATAACACAATATTCAGCCACAAATTTTCAACACTACCGCTAGAGATATTTTACCGGCCTGTAGACGTATTTGCTACAAGCCGCGTCCACTCGCTTCCTCTCGTATTAAACAAGGACCCCTAATACAGAAATATCAATGCGGACTAAAGGGCTATCAGCTTCCTGATCACCCTTGACTCTCCAACAAAATCTGTTGAGTTTATTACGCTTGGCAGCATCTGGTATAGTCAATTACCAGCCTTTCCAACGTAATTCCTCCCTGTTACTCTCAAGTCACACTCACGGCTTTCCTTGCCGTGCGGTGCAATCGCAACGCTTAAAGCTAATCTGTAAGCGATACGATTACCCTTGGGTGCATGTCGCGAAAACTTATTCAGTTTCTGCCCCCGGTATACCTGCCTTGTATACCGTACACCAGTTGGGCACCTGCCTCGTCAAACAGCAACTGACACTCTATTTTACAATAGATAAAACCTTAGTGTATTTAAAGTCAACAAATTACACGACATACACCTTTTCTGCGCAGAAAATAAAAGAATTCCCAACAATAGTAATAATGTCCCAGAGGTTTTCACAAGTGATTTATACTATGCATGCATAACTATCAAAATGATTGTTTAACCACGTAGCAAATCTTCCGGAAGTTCGCGTACGCACAGCCGGAAATACACATACGCTATGCAATGCAATACAGTTAAAACGCACAATGACAGTAAAAATAAACAGTTTTCTCTTTTTTCCCTAGGTTCTAGTTAGCGTGCCCTAGACAATGCAAAACGGACATTCGGTTTCACAACACAGAGTAAAATTCAGGTTTTGAACACATTGCGTTCTTACCCGTTTATGACGCGTCTCCACCCTTTGTTGCGGAACTGAAATCCTTTGGTCTTGCGTATCATCGGCAACGAAACCTCCAAAGCTGACTAGCCCCCAATTTGTTAAGTGCGTATTGTCGCTAACCAATAATGATTGTCGAACCTCGATTTGTGTTTCCAAAGCACAAAGATTTATTCTCAAAAAGTAGCAGAATAATTCAAGCAAAATAATAATAAGTACAGCCGTTACTTATCGCAGGCGCTCTGGATCCAGTATGCAGTCATTCAATCCTGAAGTCTGGGGACAAGATGTCTGAACACTAGATGTGAAGCTGCTGCTTATATGCACACAATAATACAGTAATACAATGAAGATGGTATAGCTTGCTTCTATTGGTCCAGGTTTCAGGAAGGTCCAAGGGGTTGTCAATCAATGGCTAGTTCATCCTAAGGAATCCAAAGGAGGGGGTCATCTCTCCAGGGGGTATTCTCTGCTCTTCCCGCCAAGATTCCTTAGTCTTAAGTAGTTCATAATTCCCTATCATTCATAACTTGTGTATGCACTCTGCGATTCCTTCGCAGAGTGAACCAAACAGTAGCAAATGTTAAGAGGTTTATTATGATACCACACATGATATGATTCCTTCAACCTGTTCCATATATTTCACTAATGTGCATATAACTTATATTATAACACATAAATACTACTATATTTCGACATAACTGACTATGTGTTGCAACTACCATTAATGTGTACTATTTTACAAGTATGCGTGTTTGTGCGAATGTATGGTAAAAGACCAAATACTGTTGCTGCCACGTGTAGTAGCTGCATACGCCCTTCCACGTCGTAGCGTGCCCTTGTACGCCGTAGCGTACCGTATGCATCTTTTCAGACAAAGTCAACCAAGTTTGCTCGATTTTAATTGAAATGACTTTATCCAATTTGCTGACTTCGACAGTGGATAAAAAGTAGAATTCCATACAACATGAGGTGGAAAATTAACTACCAATTTAAAAATGCATTTCATACTTTCCTTACAAGTGTTAGGGGAAGATTCAATTGCCGGCGATGTGGCGCACACATAATTTTGTATAATATATACATAATAATATAAAGAAAAAATATGTATGTGGGAGAGAGAAGGGGAAGGTGGGGTAGAACAAGTGTATAGATAGAGAGAGAATTGCTTTTCAGGCAGGTTGGAGGCAATATAATCTTCCTTGTGCAATAGTAGTCAACTTATGAATTACAGTAGTTAAGCGTTGTAATTGGTGTGCACGTAATATGAGTGCAAGTGTTCTAACTCTTTTGCTTTTGCGTATATAGCTCTTCCGCTATTTGGTTTGGTAGTGGGGTGGTGTTTAGTGTTTATAACTCTGGTTATATAGCTCTGTATGTTTATAGCTCTCGATAATTATAGTGGTATGTGTTCAATGTCTATAGCTCTAAATGTTTTCAGCTCTTACTGTTTTCACATTTGAGTTTGTTCTGTTTATAGCTTTTACTGTTTATAGTTTGGGGTGGAAAGACGTTAGGTCTTCTTGGCTTCCTCTCCATATGAAGAAAATATCCTCAATGTATCTGTGCCAGGTTATCAGGTTGGTGGTTCGGGGGTTGTTGTTCCAGAATTTTTCATCCTCCCATTTTGCCATGAATAGGTTTGCGTAACTTGGCGCAAATTTCTTTCCCATCGCAGTCCCTTTTGTCTGCTTGTAGTATGTTCCTTCTTACCAGAAGTAGTTGTGGTTGAAGATGAAAAGTATTCCTTCTAATATTAATTCTGTTTGTGTGTTTGGAAGGCTTGGGTCTTGTTGTACATAGTGTCTGCTGTGTTTGCAGTCTCTTTCGTGATCGATAATTGTGTAGAGGGATGTCACATTCATATCATTTTAAAAGGTACTTCACGTAGATAAATCTAATGGAAAACAGTTTAATATAGTAATAAATGCATGCGGATGCAGATTGAAATGTCTGCAGTTTAGACAGCTCTTTTCCCTGCTCCCAAATTTTCATATTCTCACAAACACAAAACTAATTAAAATGAGTTAAAGTCTGTGAAAGCAGTGGAAAATTACAAAGTTGTACTAAGGAGCATTATTATATCAAAGACCAGGTTGTCTAGAAGATCTAAAATCAATCTCAGTTTAGCTGCTGAAACAAGCGAGGTCTACAGCCATTAATATTGCCATCTCAGTTTCTCCTTTGGTGATCTCCACTGTCTCCTTTGTGACAGCTACTGCTTCCACACATGGAGTACATAAGTCCTGCTATGTTTCCAGCAGCGAGCCTGATACTAAAGTAAGACACCAGGCTACTTGTGACTCCAAGTTGGCAGTTAATCACAAGCGTGCCCTGCAGCACAAAATCAAATACTTTCTTCACAACCAGTAGAGAAGAGAGGTTCTGTTGTGCTTGACCACAGCTGACTATTTTATGGCTTCCACAATGGCTAGTTCCACCTGTCTCTCCTTATTTCACCCGTGACGCACCACAAATGCCATCCAACAAAGGCTTCTTTATTATTGTTGGCTGATAATGCTGCCGCATTGTAATAATCACACACACTTTCCCATCCAGCTTCTACAATTGTTATTCTGCTTCTTTAAGAATCAGGTGTCCCCTAAACCTATTAGATTGTAAGCTCACTTGGACAGGGCTATCTTTACCTTTTGTTTAATTTCATGGTATGTAATTTGTTTATGTCTTGATCCTCTCAGTGTACAGTTCTGCGTAGTATGTCAGCATCTTATAAATAAAAGACAATAATAAAGGTAATAATATTTATATAAATATATACAGGATGCCTTTGAGGGAAGTTGTGTAAAACTGAAATGTTGGAATGGAAAAAAACATATACAGTCATGGGCAAAAGTTTTGAGAATAACACAAATATTATTTTTCACAAAGTCTGCTGCCTCAATATTTATGAAGGCAATTTGCATATACTCCAGAATGTCATGAAGAGTGATCAGATGAATTGCAATTATTTTTAAAGTCTCTCTTTGCCATGACAATGAACTTTATCCCAAAAAAAAACATTTCTACTGCATTTCAGCCCTGTTACAAAAGGACCAGCTGAAATCTAGTCAGTGATTCTCTTGTTAACACAGGTAGAGTGTTAATGAGGACAAGGCTGGAGATCACTCTGACATGCTGATTGAGTTAGAATAATAGACTGAAAGCTTAAAAAGGAGGGTGGTGCTTGAAATCATAGTTCTTCCTCTGTTAACCATGGTTACTGCAAGAAAACAGGTGCAGTCATCATTGCTTTGCACAAACAGGGCTTCACAGCCAAGGATTTTGCTGCTAGTAAAATTTCACCTATATCAACCATTTATCAGATCATCAAAGGAGAGAGCTTCAATAAATGTGAAGAAGGCTTCAGGGCGCCCAAGAATGTCCAGCAAACGCCAGGACCATCTCCTGAAGTTGATTCACCTGCGGGATCAGGGCACCACAAGTGCAGAGCTTGCTCAGAAATGGCAGCAGGCAGCTGTGAGTGCATCTGCACACACACAGTGAGGCGAATACTTTTGGAGGATGGCCTGGTGTCAAGAAGGCCAGCAAAGAAGCCACTTCTCTCCAGGAAAAACATCAGTGACAGACTGATATTCTGCAAAAGGTACAGGGATTGGACTGCTGAAGATTTCAGATTGTCTGGGGCATCTGGAAAAACGCTCGTCCGGAGAAGGAAAGGTGAGCGCTACCATCAGTCCTGTGTCACACCAACAGTAAAGCATCCTGAGACCATTCATGTGTGGGATTGCTTCTCAGTCAAGGGAGTGGGCTCACTCACAATTTTGCCTAAGAACACAACCATGAATAAAGAATGGTACCAAAACATCTTCCAAGAGCAACTTCTCCCAACCATCCTAGCACAGTTTGGTGACGCACAATGCCTTTTACAGCATGATGGAGAACTTTGCCATAAGGCAAAAGTGATAACTAAGTGGCTCGGGGATCAAAATCGAAATTTTGGGTCCATGGCCAGGAGACTCCCCAGACCTTAATCCCATTGAAAGCTTCAAAGGCGGGTGGAAAAACAAAAACCTACAAATTCTGACAAACTCCAAACATTGATTAGGCAAGAATGGGCGGCCATCAGTCACTATGTGGGGCTGAAGTTGATTGACAGCATGCCAGGGCGTATTGCAAAGGTCTTCAAAAAGAAGGGTCAACACTGCAAATATTGACTCTTTGCATAACTTAATGCAATTGTCAATTGTCAATAAAAGCCTTTGAGACTTATGAAATGCTTGTAATTTTACTTAAGTATACCATAGCAACAGCTGACAAAAAGGTCTATAAACACTGAAGCAACAAACTTTGTGGAAACCAATATTTGTGTTAATCTCTAAACTTTTGCCCATTACTGTATATTAGTTTTTTTAGCTTTATTTTTTCATAAGGGTATTTTGTAAATATTTTCACACTTAGCTTAATTAGAGTAGACCACAATTTTGCGGCACAAATGCAGGAGAGGACTGGCAAATTTTAGCCGGGTGGGCAAGACTCGACTCAGCAGTCCCTTTTTAAAGAAAAAATGTGAACGGTTGCCCAGTGACCCAGCCCAAGTCAGCCTACTACGGTATCGGCCCGGCCAGCCCCTTCCCAAATGTAATGATAAACTTATGGTCTCGGAATTATGGCCTAATATGTGTATTTTGATATGCAGAGATGGTAAAATATGTGAAACTCAAAATACAGTGTACAGATGCAGTCACATTCGCTCTAAAAACCAGATGTAGAGTTGGATACAATTCACACTGAAATCGTACGTGAAGATTGCATCCTGTAATTTATACAGGATTCCAAGTTGCACGGATCTTTGGATTGTGCGACATAGAATACTATGCAAATTGCACAAACACAGCACTTTATCTGCCTTGTGGGCCGTTGTGCATGATACTCTTAAGTGTATCAGTCACAGCGGCCCTGTAAAGCAGATAAATAAGGAAACTAATGTGAAAAAATCGTGCTCCTCACAGCACAAGAGGGTGCACGCCTATATATTTAAAAGGTAATTATTTTCTTACTTCTTTTTTTAAAACATCAAGGTCTGTTGCACCAAAAGAAAGCACCCGCAAAAGATACATTTCTTAGAGATCTATCTGCGGCCGCTTTCACATCAGCAAAGCATGTAAACACGGTGAACACGCCTTTACATTGCTAGGCTCGCCCATTAAATTCTCTGTTCCACCTCTCTAAGCAAAGAGAGATGCAAGGGAGAGATCTGTCTCAGCCGGAGTGCAATCTGAGACTTATTCATGGCTAAAAGTGCTTTTTGCGCTGATCAGTTGAACTCTACATCAGGCCCCAAGGGTCTAATTTAGAGTTAGAAGTAAATCTATCTGGAAGATGTAATATTGCACATTGTGTATTACAAGCAAAGGCAGGTAGTATTTTCCCTGCATGCAAAAAAATGCATTTGCTCCTCTTAGATTGCAACATGGTTTGCCTAGGTGCAAATTTGCAACTATAACTCAATGAGGCCCCAAGAACATCTTGATGTGGCCAGATTAAAGAATGACAGTCATCATTTAAAGTTTTAAATAAATATATTTTTAAAAAAAAGCAACACCCCCTTAAAAGAGTAACCAGCACCAGTGTTAAAGCCTGAGCTGGTGACCATTAATGTAGGGGGATAAGAAGTGTGCCCCCCTCCCTCACACCGCAAGAGTGGCAGTCAGTACCAGCACAGAGTGGATTTCCCCAGAGGAAGCAGTGCAAAAAACATGCTGCCCCCTCAGCTAACTAGCCCTGTGCCATTGACGAAATGCTGGAGCATGCTCTAGTAGCCATGGACATGCTATATCTTCTATTTCTACAATCATTAGAATGCGCAAGCTGTTAATAGCTGGCAGGGCTTCCTGGTTGTTGTTCCACAAACCTTATTTTTTAAACAATATAAACCATAACACTGGTGCCCACCAAACAGGGAAAGCCTCAGTGCTATTCGGGATGATGCTGCTTTGCCTTTGGGGGGCACACTTTTTTTACATTTTTACTCCAAACCTGTAGGAGCTACAACAGATTATTATTTTATTATTTTTATTTATAAAGCACTGACATATTATGCAGCGCTGTACATGTAGGGGATCATGACAAAAATAAATTACATACAAAGACATAAAACAGAAGGTGAAGATGACTCTGCCCAAATGAACTTACAATCTAAGAGATATGCAACATATACCTGCAATGAGGTGCATCTGGATATGCAGCTAACTAGGTTGCATCTACATAGGGCAAGTAACATTAACACGTTCGTGCCTTTATTGCTACTAATCTGTGTTTGCACAGCCTCAGACAGGTGACAATGGTAAGTTACGTTTTCTCTGACTGTGGCAGTTTCAGGTTTTCTATGAGTGTGCAAGGTATACTTTCAAAAATTTCTTACTACATTTTTTTACATTTATTTTAAAATGATAACTTATTTATATTTGTGAAACTATATGTAGTTTTAGTAGAGTATTTCTTAAACATTAAGGGGTATATTTACTAAACTGCGGGTTTGAAAAAGTAGAGATGTTGCCTATAGCTACCAATAGGATTCTAGCTGTCATTTTGTAGAATGCACTAAGTAAATGATAACTAGAATCTGATTGGTTGCTATTGGCAACATCTCCACTTTTTCAAACCCTCAGTTTAGTAAATATACCCCTAACACTCATCAAGTGATACATGATAAACATTTCCAGTCACAGGGGGGTATTTAGGTAACAAGGAGTACTTAGTAAGATGAGAAATAATGTAATAAATTTAATATACTAAGTGCTATATATAAGTTATTGTTGCTTTTATGTTATTATATTGTGGATCTTCATGTCAGAGAAAAGGAGTCTGGGCATTCTGCAGTTAAATATTTTTACTTTGGCCATGAATTACACGGCAGCCAGAACAGACTCTTAGAGGATGTACCTCCCCCTGCAGTCAGCCCCTAATTTGGAGCTCTGATGGGAATCCTGGTCTGTTTTGGTCCTGATGGTTCAGATTGAGCTTGACGTCTGCAGTCACACAGCTGGTTTAAATGTCTCCGTGGAAAAGCAGCTAGTTCTCGAGATGTCCGACTCTCTTCTAAACAACTCCTGGCCGTCTTTCTCTAAATTATGGATGAAGAGATGGTCGTTCAAAAGAGGTAAATACAAACAAAATAAAGAAACACACACGAGTATGACTTGCTGGGAGAGTGCTTGGATAACAAACCAGCAAGTTTGCCTGAAACAGGTGGCAGTAAAAAGACAGTTGAAGGGGACATTTAAAAATAATCCTACCAAATGCAAACGAAAGAAGACTTTGAAAACTATGACACATAAAAGTTTGAATACTAATCCTTTAGAATAAACATGCTAAAATAATATATAATGGCCCATTTAGAAAATTCAGTTGCCATTGTACATTCACTTAAAGTTATGAATATTGTAGTGAAAAGATATGCAGCAACAGATTACAAGCTTTTAAACAAGATTTGTTTCTGCCTTGTAAAAGTGTTGTTAAGATGTTATAACTATTATTACACAATTTTGAAAACTGCCACTGTGTTTATATGATTGAAATACAACACAAAACATAAGAAATGTGAAACAACATTTTGAGAGTTGTGATGAACTATAGTTTGCTTGCTTTACTTTCAAACTTCGTATTTGTATAGGTTATATCTTGGGGCTGCTAAAATATGTGTGTGGCTCTTCAGTTGGTATGGAACTATAAGTTACAGTTTGTCCTGGGAGATTGCAAAAGTCTGGTGTAAATGCATAAACACAGAAATCTATTGTAGCTGACAGGGCACAATTAGTGTATATTTGGAAACAGTCAGACCTATTCTTATGTTATTTGTGTTTGTTTTAGTGCTAGGCCAGTAATAGTTTATATAAATGTTTTTCATTTTATTGCCTATAATGGGCATCACTCATAAAGCGCACTTGGTATGAACTTGAAAACACCTTGGTTTTCCATCGGATGGTCTGCTCAATGCACATGAATGTGCACGACTACTTTCAGAAGAAGCGCACTGTGCAAAAAAATATCACATTTAAGTTCAACCTCACACCACTTTAAAACTATTTCTTTCATTAAATAAAACATATCTTTTTAAAAAACTGCTTAGTTTAGTCTCGTTTATGGCTTAAATTATTGAGAATAAGGGAAAATTGGAACTGTTTTTATTAACTGTTGCAGAACTATGTAT
Organism: Mixophyes fleayi; assembly: GCF_038048845.1. Taxonomy (NCBI): domain Eukaryota; kingdom Metazoa; phylum Chordata; class Amphibia; order Anura; family Limnodynastidae; genus Mixophyes; species Mixophyes fleayi. The sequence continues at coordinate 190,615,704 of NC_134402.1, read as the reverse complement.
GTGTGAAATTTTTTATTACATTGCTTGTAGTCTGCCTAGAAATGCATTTCTCCTCTTCAGCGCTAAGAGGCACAAAATGGGCCTCATAGCGAGACTGCTGTACAGGAAGGATCACCCCTAAAAAATGTCCTCGCTACCATTTTATTTCATTTCAGTAAACTTGCTCTGCAAAAGGAAATCTTTTCTGCACTGCTCTGCAAAGCTATGTGTAGTGGTGCACCAACACCATACTTTGTAAAGAACGTTCTGAAAGTTCTCCGCAAAAATGGCCACCTTGATCCACAAAACAAAGGCGATTTTTCACTGCATTTCTGACTTTTTGCTTTTCTTAAATGTCCACTGTGTTTGGTAAATATCAATAATTAGATCAATTAATTGTTAACAAAAGCACTTGTAAAATATCTGTTATTAGTCATCAAAGCTTTTTTGATTTCCTGATTGTCTTACAAATTGGAGAAAACATTTGCTAATGAAAAGAAAAATCCCATTTCAAATGTTTATCAAATTTTCTTGCTTGTATTAGTTTGATTATAGCTTATATGTAAAATACCATGGAAACATAAATGTAATAATGGTCTTAGGAGTTTTGCTTTGTCATGTCAGAGTTATTCCACTGTTGTGTTGCTTTCTTTGACCTTGGAAACTCAGCTGCTTTCACCCGTCTGTTAAGTACAGTGCAAGTGTCTTGCTGATAAGTACTGGATTGTGAGCGTTGTCTTGTTCTCACTAAACATGAGGTTTGAGAGTAAAAGTGAAACAGCCAAGTGGCTTTATTTAAGTCTATGAATTCTGAACTTTTTGCTTTGTCAACTTGATTTTCTACCTTAAGGTGACCTCTGTTTTAACTCTTGCAAACTATTAGCCAATATTTTATCAGTATGTATTATTTTGTTGATTTCACCTACAGACTTAACCGTTGTTGATTCACCTGACAGAGATGTATGGAAATTCCTTCATATTTCTGCATCTCTTCTGAGTTCCGAAATGTTTGTTGTTTTATATCTCAACAAATAATCTTGACTACCATAATGCACTGGAAGGTGGAGACAACACCCAAAGGGTTAATGTACTGAGATTTAATTATGTTGCCTTCTTAAAGTTTTTCTAGATTTATAATTTATTTTTATATTATTCCTAAGTCTTTGTAAATCCACATATCCATATAGACAGATTGGGGCTGATGCAAAGTGAGTACTATGTCAGTTTGTGTACCGTATCTTGCATGAAATTGCTCTGCACACGCATATGCACCCAAGGAGATTATTTGTTTCTGCCACTTATCCCAGCCTAGTAGGCCTAGTATAGTAACTGTGTGTTTGTGCAGGATAAAGACACAGGTGCAAATAGCAGATGATGATGATGACAGTCTCGAGCACTAGTGAACCACTTGTGATTGGCTATTTGTGATTGTACCGCTGATGCGGATTGATGCTTTCTTTGGTCTTTGGGGATATTTTATGTTTTTGTTTATGTGGTTAAGCAAAACATTTTTTTGTACACATAACAAACAGTTGTTTCTGCTCTTTCTGCTGTATTAAAGAGGCTTTCTAAGTTTGTTGTTTGTTGCACATAAAACAAATGGATAAAACATGGGCGCAAGTGTCTTTGACATGTGCCTGATGTAAAATAGGCACATATACATATGACCGAGCATATAGGCGTAACAAAGTTATTTTTACTTCTTGTTTGAGCATACAGCATGACAAATTTGTGACCAATTCTACATCAGGCCCATACGTTGAAATTGTAGAAATAATAATGATTTCTCAAAGGAAAGCGATTTAAATGATATATTCAGCACTTGTAATGGTTTATTATATTACATCAGATATAAATAAAATTTAGTGGGTAAATGTTTTCGGGTTAATAACGACATACAGACTAAATATTGAACCAAAGATAGAACTGTCAGTGGTGTGAAACAAAAAGAATTCAAAAGACAAAACAAAAACTTTATTCCATAGCTGTGTCATTTCTATAACATGTTTGCACATATAGACCCAACTGAAAAGTTGCATACTGTGCACTCACATTGATAAACAAATGTCCCTCACACTCACTCCTGTACCTGCACCAGACAGTTTAGAAATTCCAGCATCATTCCAGTGAAATGGATCATAGAAATAAAAAAGGGAAAAAGGCAAAAGACCGGCTTCAGTGTGATCTATATTTTAGTATTACTGTGACAACCTGTTTCCCTCCTTATAGTTTTTTATGGCCTACATGCTATAAACAGCTCATTTAAAATCTACATTAGAATCCTTTGATCCATTCCAGGATTAAATCTATTGTCAATCAAAAGTCCTGTAAAGGTGTCAAATGCAGTGGAAATGCATGACACCTACCATTGAAAATTGAACAAAGAATACTGTAATATTCCAAAAATCCTGACACTGTGTAAGTGTTACTAAATTCATCAATATTCCAATAGCAAAATATCAGAAAACACAGCATTATGTATCCCACAGACAGCTAAATATAATGTAACATAATAGATATACAACAACAAACAAATTTTTCATCAGAGGTTGGATACATTGTAATATATAATAAATGAAAGGTGCTTAATAATATTGTAATTCTAGAAGCTTTTAGACAAATCGGTATTCCAGTACAGCCTCAGTTGATAGTTTAAATAATAAATAAGTCCATAAATACAGAATATTTCACTTCTAAATTGGCTTAATTCACCACTGAATTTCAAAGACAAATGACCTGAAAAGGCAAGAACCCCTTCTCTGTATTCCACAGATATAATGATTTTCACAAACAAGAACTAAAGGAAGCAGGGCACAAATACCATAGCACAACAATATCATTAAAAATAAAGTTGTTTTTCTGTGATTCTTGCTTCTCTCAGGTCCGCTCGGTTGATCTTGGGTAGCTTGTTTTGAGATATTTTTATCAACATAATTGGTTCTTAAAAAAAAAGGGGGGGGGATTCATTCATGTCTGCTTTAAGGGATGCTTAATTCTCTTTTAATACTCCCCTTTTCACCTGACATTCTTTATATTTTGGGCTCATGTAGAATTTGATGTATTTGTGCACCAAACATAAGCCCGAAAAACTCACATATGAAAAAGTGCATTTAAATGCATATGCTCAATCAGAGGCATCTCAAGATACATCAAGCCCTATAGCATTAGCATATGCTCCAGGTTGATGTCAAGTAACAAGTGTGTTTAGAGATAGATAGCGTAGAGATGTGGCTTGACAGTGTTAGTAGTAAATGCAAAATATGTATTACCCTATTTGTACACAGGGCCGGATTAACCCGAGGTCTAACTGGGCTACAGCCCAGGGGCCTTGGGCATCCAGGGGGCCCTTGACAGAGCTCAGCAGAATTATTGATCAGGACAGGGGCGGGGGCGCCCCCGGCCCGATAAATGCTGAGCTCTGTCACTGCAGTCCTCCTTCTCCGGCGCGCAGTAATCTCCTTACTGAGGAGATCTCGCGAGAGTGTCACTAGATCTCCTCAGTAAGCAGCTTACAGCGCGCCGCAGAAGGAGGACTGCAGTGACAGGAGAAGGTAAGTGCTTGGGGGGTGTGTGGGGGGGGGTGGTCGGCTAACAGAGGGGCCAGTCTGCTAACGGGGGGGGGGCCTCACGGGGGAATGGGGGCCCCCTTAGCCCTGTTTGTACACAATATAATACTGTAATGAAGTGTCATATACATAAGAGAAAAAAGCTGGACTGTATTATTAATAAATACAAATATCACTTGTTTGTCTCTTCAAGAATGAAATGGTAATCTTACTTCCTGGAAATGGAAATATCAATTAAGTAATGCAAATAGACGGCCACAACTTATAAAATAATAAAGCGGCCACACTAACGGGTACTATCATTGAGAGAGGTCATGATGCATCCGGCCAACCAGAAGCAGCAAGATAGTGCTGCCAATTGTCATCATCATCATCAGTGTGTATTGTTGTATTGTTGCACCAACCCTCCGGCTCCCACAAGAGATATACCTCCTTACAGGTATATATGCATCTGCGTCCAAGGCTGCTTGAGTCGCAATTATATGTACATGCCCTTACTGTACTTAACCTACATTTGCCCACCACTTCCCGCTCCCCATTCCACCTCTCCAATCTTAAGGAGTTGTCAGTACATCATGCGACCATATCTGTATACATATGTGTATGTACTTTTGTGCGCATACGCAGTATGGAAATGCACATTTTATGCTAAATAACATATAGGTAAAACATAGAAACATAGAATTTAACGGCCCCTAAGAACCGCTTGGCCCATCTAGTCTGCCCATTGTTTTATTACCCTATGGCAACCTCAAACCCTATTTGATCCTTTATTCTTCATAAGGATATTCTTATAAAGGTACTTTCAACGCTACATGAGCCTCTTTGTGTATAAAATATATAGTTTGTGGAATACATATGCTTGAATACTGTAACAACTAATGTTCAAAATGGTGCACAAGGTAATGCACTTTCTTACAACCCATGGAATAAAGGCTTAATTCTTATTTTTTACAGTGGTACCAGCTCTTACTTTCTTTGTTATTGACTCTATGTGATATCCAGGGTGTATATATCTGTGGCATATACTTATCATTATTTACTGCAGCGTATTCATGATTTGATTTTTTAATGGATAGAGGATTTTAATGTTAATTTATTGTTTTAGTACAAAACATTGTCATGTAGGATTTTTTAAAATTTATACTATATTGAACAATATGTTACTGTACATCTTTAATATCATACAGCGAAGTACACGGTTTAAAATAGTTTTTATTATAGAGAGCTGTTATATAGGTAAGGCAGGGGAACCATCTGTAAGTCCATTTGGTTGGCTATTACAACCTGAAAGTAGTAATTACAAGTCATGTCTTCAAATCTTTGACAGAGTACATAATGATCTCAAGGGGGGGTTAATATAAACAGGATATTCTTCAAAAAGGATATAGCCTACATTGGATTTGTATTCTTTGACTTTTAAGAGTTTTTCACTTTTTATGGTTTTACTTTCAATGTCCTGCTTTACTTTGGTTGGGGTCCCTTTTCTTTGTTCTATTGAGCAAGTTCCTTCCTTTTGCATATATAATAGCTGGCACCTCTGCTACTCAACTTCAGCAATCTTCAGGCATCGCTGGAGCAAGAAATATCTGACACATTGGCTAAATAGGTAGGGACCCTTACCTAAGCAAAATCAATCTAATCAGCAGGTTCTCTTGATTATAGGTATACCAACGATGTACACTTTGTACAATGTCTAATTCTGTTCAATGGTCCAAGGTCAGGGGTAGGCATTTTAGTTTTAAATGCATTTTCTTATCGTGGGGGTGGGGTGGGGGGGGGGGGGGGCAATGTTGGGGCCTGCATCTATTTGGGAAAATAATATAAGTCTGTGATATACATATACATATTTATTGCATAAGTGAATGGTTCTCATGCAAAATGTGTAAGCGTCACAACACGTTGTGGATTTATTGAACTTGGGAAGCTATGGGTATTATTCCCACCACTAATTCCCCAATGCCAGCTAAGTAATGTACAAAGATGTGACCCATGTTTTCTTTTAGAATATTATATGATCCCTACAAATTGTAAGGGTCATAAAATATTCTATTCCATTCTGTTAGTGAAACAGTAGCTTCAGAAACCAGAGCCAGTTCAAGACCCAAGTTCAGGAACAAATCTCACAGTAGCTAGCCTGGTGGACAAATCAACCTGACCTGGGAGATTTTCATAAGAACCCAGCAGTGACTTACAATCACTACAGATGCCAAGCTTTAAGATGGGAAGCCCACATACTAAACCAGGTAGACAATACCCATGTGTTAATTAATTAATAAGTTAATTATTTATTTAATGGCTATTTACATTTTGCTTCGAGCCTACATCCAATATAGATTATTTGAGTAAGTTTACCTTCGCCGTGTAGATGTAGATCTGGTGGCTTTGTGTTCAAAGTAAATCTTTAAATCTTCTGCACCAGATTCTGGATCTATCCTCTGTCAATTTTTGGGAATTTCATACTACTGGCATATCTGTTACTTTCAGTTTTCTTAATCACTGGAAGCATTACTAAGATCAAGGAGGATTAATTGTCATAGTATTCATTCCTTGTGGCTAAGGAAGTCTTGCTTCTCTCAACTAGTCAAAATAACAAAGCAAACCATTTCAACGTCACCAAAATAGGCTTATTAGTGTACACTTTTTCTTTAGGCATTTATGAAGAAACATACAAATATAGTTTAGCCCATTTTATGTGGTCCTATCTGTCATTACTACCTTGAAAGCCAAGAAATCATCTGCAGCCTCTAAAATATATTGTTAGATTTGAGAGTTATAAGAATGATGTGACTCAATCAAACAACAGTTTTCCACATATTTGGCAGTTGTTGAATGCATTTCTATTGGAATGTATGACACTGTCACTCGCTGGACTATTAGTTCCGCTAGTTCTAGACATGGGTCTCTCTCGCTCTTTTGCCGGCATCTTCACTCCACATCAGTGGTAATATCTGCCAGCCGCAGACCATTCCATGCTACATTGTATCTTACCTGTTCCTGGACATGTCTTTACTCCACATCAGTGGTAATACCTGCCAGCCGCAGACCATTCCATGCTACATTGTATCTCACCTGCTCCTGGACAAGTCTTCACTCCACATCAGTGGTAATTACCTGCCAGCCGCAGATCGCTCCATGCAACATTGTATCTTACCTGCTCCTGGACAAGTCTTCACTCCACATCAGTGGTAATACCTGCCAGCCGCAGACCGTTCCATGCTACATTGTATCTTACCTGTTCCTGGACAAGTCTTTACTCCACATCAGTGGTAATACCTGCCAGCCGCAGACCATTCCATGCTACATTGTATCTTACCTGTTCCTGGACAAGTCTTTACTCCACATCAGTGGTAATACCTGCCAGCCGCAGACCGTTCCATGCTACATTGTATCTTACCTGTTCCTGGACAAGTCTTTACTCCACATCAGTGGTAATACTTGCCAGCCGCAGACGGCTCCATGCTATTTCGTATCTACCTGCTTCTGGACAAGTCTTCATTCCACATCAGTGGTAAATATCTATTTTCGGGACTAAGTTCTGTCATGCCTCTGTGGTAATAGCCGTGAGTCGCTGACTCATCTACTACTCTGTATGATAAGTCTTGTAGGTGGGAGTGAAAGGTGTTTACCAGAGACAAGACAAGTCGAAGGTCAGAGGTAGATCTAAGAGGGCAGGAAGGAGAGTATTTTGATATGAGATTTGAGATGTATGCAGGGTTAGTGTTGTTGAGGGCTTTTGAAGGTAAGAGTGAGTAATTTTAATTTGATTCTGGAGGACACAGGGAGCCAGTGTAGAGATTTGCAAAGTGGTGCAGCAGATGTGGAGTGGTGAGATCAGGAAGGGGAAGATCAGTCTTGCAGAAGCATTTAGGATGGATTGAAGTGTGGATATATGGGTGTCAGGAATTTCAGATAGCAGGAGGTTACAATAGTCAAGACAAGAGATGATGAGAGAATGGATAAGGGTTTTAGTAGCATGTTGAGTAAGAAAAGGGCGTATTCTGGCAATGTTTTAAGGTGAAGTCGACAGGACTGGGAGAGAGTCTGTATGTGAGGAATAAAGCAGAGGGTGGAGTTAAGTGTAACACCAAGGCAGCAGGCTTGGGAGACTGAGGAAATTGTGATGTTATTGACAGTAAGGGAGATCTGAGGGCAGGTGGTGACTCTGGCAGGAGGAAAGATAATAAGCTCAGTTTTGGATATGTTGAGCTTTAAGTAGCTTTGGGACATCCATGTGGAGATAGCAGAAAGACAGTTGGTTACATGAGATAGTACAGAAGGAGAGAGGTCAGGGGAAGAGATATAGATTTGGGTGTTGTCAGCGTAGAGGTGGTATTGGAAGCTGAATGAGCGAATTAGTGCCCCAAGAGAAAAGGTGTACAATGAAAAAATTAAAGGCCCAAGAACAGAGCCTTGTGGGACCCCAACAGATAGTGGAAGTGGAGGGGAGGATGTGCCAGAGGTAGAAACACTAAAGGAGCGTTTTGATAGGTAGGAAGTTGTGAGGATACCGGGTTTAACGTAACCTTCTGCACCGTACAGCTGGCCTACCCAAGGTTCAAAATCACCCAGGCAAATATTCAAAATAAAGCAAGTTTATTTAACAAAATGGTAGCACAAAACAGAAATAAACATATTTAAATAATAACCTGCAAAAAATAACACTACAGTCTGGCACAGCCAACATACAGGGTATAATGAAAACACCTCACCAGTGTCCTTGTAAATTTCAGGGACTGCTGTCTACTAATCCAAGCGTTTTACACTCTCTCATTTAAGGCTACCAGCAAAGGTAGCGGCCTTGAGTCACTGTCACTCGGTGGACACACAGCTCTCTGGAGAGGTAGATCAGGGCAACAGCAGTACTCCAGTGACCGACTGTCCCATTCCTGTCAGGGGCAGAGATCAATATCTCAATGCCAGCCTGACTTCAGCTATCACTGGGTAGTGAATGCCAGTTTGCTGCTCTCTGCAGCTGGTTTTTAAAGGCAAGCATTACCTCCTTAGAAGTTTAAGGACCTGCCTGATTGGTCCTTTTCTGTGTTAATTTTCTCACAAGTAAACATACAGACGAAGGGATATGAGATGAGTCACTCCTGATTTAATTAGGGACAGGTATTGTTCTGTGGCTATACAGCAAAGTTTGTTTAACAGGAGAGATCACAATTCAGACACATTTACATTTAAATACACAATGCAGTCCTCTGTAATTAAACATATATCTCTGTCTGTGGGCCTTTCCCTATTCTAGCACACACAGACCTACAGCTAAAGAAAGACAAGAAACCCCCTGGTGTGATGTACTTTCATACAGGACTGGTGGACAATAATCCTTTTTCTTAGGCTGACACAATGGACTAGTCTGCAAGATAACAAACCATGCCGGCAAACATTTTAACTACTTTCAAAATAGAATATATACAATACTAAATATGACCGACAAATATGAAGGCTAGAAAAATTATATGTTTTTATAGTCCGCAGTTTGTGAGAAACCAGGTGCAGACAGGTTGAGGAGATATTAATACCTCGTTTTCCCACAGAAGTGAACCAGGAAAGAACTGTATTACGAAGGCCAATGGAGTGAAGGATGTGTAGGAGAAGAGGGGATCAATAGTATCAAAAGCAGCAGAGAGATCCAGGAAAAAGAGTATGGAGAAATTACCCTTAGATTTTGCAGTAAATAAATCATTGGTCACTTTTGTGAGAGCAGTTTCAGTGGAATGTTGGGGGCGAAAGCCTGATTACAGACAGTCGAGAATGGAATGAGAGGAGAGAAAGTGAGACAGGCGTTTGTACACTAAACACTCAAGTAGTTTGGAGGCAAAGAGGATGAGAGAAATAGGGCGGAAGTTGCAGAGAGAGGCTGGATCGAGAAATGATTTCTTTAGAATAGGTGAGATAAGCGCATGTTTAAAGGAGGATGGAAATGTGCCAGTGGAGACAGACAGGTAGAAGAGGTAAGTTAGGGGTGGGCATGCAGTGGAGGAGAGGGTTGCAAGGGAATAGGGTCGAGTGGACAGGTTGTAGGGCAAACTGATAAAATGAGTGCAGAGACTTTGTCTTCAGTTACTGGAGAGAATGAATTAAGGCTGAATTTGGGAGTGTAGGTAAAGATGGGTAGAGGGAGTGGACTGAGTGGAATTTGGCATGAGGAAATATCTTGTCGAATGGTGTCAATTTTGTCTTTGAAGTAGGTGGCAAAATCATGGGCGGTGAGGGAGGAAGGAGGAGGTGCAGGTGGACAGAAAAGTGATTTGAAGGTGACAAAGAGGCGACATGGGTTAGAAGATTGGTTGAATATTAGAGATTTGAAGAATGTTTGCTTGGCAATTGAAAGGGCAGGGCTGTAAGATGAAAGGATAAATTTATAGTGGAGGAAATCTGGATAAAAACGAGATTTGCTCCATTGCCACTCTGCAGTGCAGGAGCATTTTTGCAGGTAGCGGGTCTGTTTGTTGTGCCATAGCTGGGGTTTGGATCATTGGAGACTATATGCAGTAGCTGCAGCTGCATTGTCTAGGGCTGAAGTGAGTGTATTGTTATAGAAAGAGGCAGCCTGATTAGGACAGGACAATGCAGTCATTGGAGAAAATAGTTGTTTTAGGGAAAATGAGAAGTGGATTGGGTTAAGAGTACTTAGGTTTAATTGTGTATGTGTGTATTTGGGTTCAGGAGGAAGGGCATGATGTAAAGTGTGTCTGAAGGAAATAGGTTGTAGTCGGAGAGTAGAAAGGCTAAATTGAAGAAACTAGAGATGGAGCAGTAGTGGGAGAAGACAAGGTCAAGGGAGTACCCATCACAGTGGGTGGGGGATGACATCCATTCAGAGAGACCAAAGAAGGAAGTAAGTGAAAGAAGTTTAGTGGCAGAAGTGACAGTGCGATTATCAATGAGAATGTTGAAATCGCCTAGTATGAGTGTAGGCAGGTCAAAGGATAGCAAATATGTGAGCCAGGCTGCAAAGTTGTAAAGGAGTTGGGAAACTAGACCTGGGGGTCGATAAATGACAGCAACACGAAGGTGGAGAGGATAAAATATACGGATAGTGTGCACTTCAAAAGAAGAGAATGAGAGGGAGGGTTCAGCGGGTATCACTTGGAAGGCACAACTTGGAGAGAGCAGAATGCTTACTCCACCACCTTGTCTGTTTCCGGATCTGGGAGTGTGGCTGAGGGAGAGTCCCCCATAGGAGAATGCTGCAGGGGATGTAGTGTCAAAGGAGGTGAGCCAAGTTTCTGTAATGGCAATAAGGTTGAGGGATTTAGAAATGAATATATCATGGATGGATGTAAGTTTGCTACAAAAAGATTTGGCGTTCCATAGTGTATAGGAGAAGGGAAGAGAGGGTAGTGGAGATATGTGGATAAGGTTGGAGGGATTGGAATTACAGCATGGATGGAAAGGTTTGGGGTGGAACGAGGAGTGTGAGCAGATAATGGGGATTGTACGGGGCGCAGGGCTAGGCGAGATATCACCAGAAACGTTGAGAAGGAGCAGGGTGAAAAAGAGGACATGCAAGGAGGATTTGTGGGTGTGAGGTTTATTTCTGTTTATGAAGGCTGGTGAGTGCTGGAGACAAAACAGTTGATGTGTGCAGACTAGCGAGGAGGGAAGTAGTGAAGGGGAAATTATAATCGAGGCGAGAGGAATAGGATGTTGCAGAAAGAAGAGCAGAGACTGTAAATTGAGTAGGTGCATGATGGAGAGTTGTGAATGAATGTGTATTAGCTAGAGTAGGTAATGAGAGAGTAAAAAGGAACAATTGATCTAAATTGTGTGGGTCAATGTAAGAGGTGAAGGATACTTTACCGTTCTCTGGCTGGGGTTAATGGAGTAGGCAGTTTCTGCTGCTCTGACACGACGAGGTCCAGGAAGATGCTGACAGTTGGGTGCAGAGGGTCCAGCAGCCAAAAAGAGATGATAACAGCAATCACAACTGAGCTCAGTGGGCAGCTGAACAGATGTTGAAACAGCAATAACAGTTGTGCTCTGTGGGTCCCACAGCTGGAAGAGATGGTAGCTCTATAGATGCTAAAACAGCCTTTTTTCTTTCGGTAAGAAGTTGATCCTCAGCGCTGCTGTAAGGTTTGCCAACAGTATTTATAAATATCCAAAGCAATTTAATTGTTATTTTGCATTCCGGCAGTTGCAGGAAAGGTTATTCTACTTTAAAAGAAAGCGGATGCTTATATTTAAAGGGATATTAAATGCTAAATTTGACTTTGGATTTCATTACTAACATTGTCCATCCACTAATCTGTAATGTATGTGACATTTTGTTAGAGTCATATATTGTGTACACATAGGGTACTGCGTACAAATATGCTCATGCATTTGATACTACTATTATCAAGCTACTTCTCTATGCTTTATCTGGAAGCTTGTAAACTTGTAGTGCTCGTCAATGCTCCAGTTATTAACCAAAAAGCTTTCTCTATCTCTACTGTCCCTACTTTTCTGACATCATCACTCTCCAAACTGCAATGATTGCAGACAGAAGAGTAGATGACTTATAACATACTGTATTCTTTGGGGAAGGTGCAGCGTACCAAATTATGGAACAAGAGGTGAGTCTTTGCTGCATGTAGAATTCTGTCACCTGAGATGAGGTACTCACTTTGTCTCACTGAAGGAATGGCCCTGGTGCCCACACCTTTCCCCCTGGGCACCGAGTCATTAAAGGTAATCAAATAAATAAATAAATAAATAAAAGTCCATTGGACCCTTAAAATTATAAAATCACTACAGCTTGACTTAAAACAAAATCATATTTAATAAACATATAAAAATCCACAATGTGATGCAAACAGCCATTCACTTAGCAATGTGTTCATTTTTATATCCAATACATTTACATCAAAGCATATGGTGTGATAATGTTTACATTTCACATATTGTTTAAAATGGGGAAAAAAATTAAGCTACAATTTTTGAGCCCTCATCTTGGATGACAACAGGATGAGGTCACACAGGGCCTGATTCATTAAGGATCTTAACTTGAGAAACTTCTTTTTTCAGTCTCCTGGACAAAACCATGTTACAATGCAAGGGGTGCAAATTAGTATTCTGTTTTGCACATAAGTTAAATACTGACTGTTTTTTCATGTAGCACACAAATATCAACTTTAAATTTCAGTGTATAAATAAGCTATCAAGTGTGTGCTACATGAAAAAACAGTCAATATTTAACTTATGTGCAATACAGAATACCTATTTGCACCCCTTGCATTGTAACATGGTTTTGTCCAAGAGACTGAAATAAGAAGTTTCTCAAGTTAAGATCCTTAATGAATCAGGCCCACAGAGAGCACTTTGTATAAGCCCTCTCCCTACAGTCTTCACTGATCCCCAGTGCGTAATATTTGTGCCGAGCTGATACTGTTTTACATCAGCATGTGGCTGTAATAATGAGCATGTGTCATTGTGAAGTGGCGCGTCTGATTGCTGAACATTTAATGTAACACATTTTACTTTTTTTTTTTTTTACCAAAGTTTAAGAGTAATGCTATTTAGATTCATGAACATTGGTGTCAACAGTGTAAAAATAGTCAGTCATTGGTCTCTCATATCACATGAGCCACTGTCATGTTTTCAGACTTTTGTGAAAACATGGATCTTGAAAACAAACATTATTCAAAATGAGTTTAAACAAATAACCAGACCTTACCCAGATATCACATCTCCCATAGTACAGTCATGGCTAAAAGTTTTAAGAATGACACAAGTATTGGTTTTCAGAAAGTTTGCTGCTTCTGTGTTTTTAGATCTTTTTGTCAGATGTTGCTATGGTATATTGAAATAAAATTACAAGCATTTCATAAGTGTCAAAGACTTTTATTGACACTAAGTTTATGCAAAGAGTCAATATTTGCAGTATTGACCCATCTTTTTGAAGACCTCTGCAATTCGCTCTGGTATGCTGTCAATCAACTTCTGGGCCACATACTGACTGATGGCTGTTGCCTAATCAATGTTTGGGGTTTGTCAGAATTTGTGGGTTTTTGTTTGTACACCCACCTCTTCAGGATTAACCACACGTTCTCAATGGGATTAAGGTCTGGGGAGTTTCCTGGCCAGAGACACAAAATTTCGATGTTTTGATCCCTGAGCCACTTAGTTATCACTTTCGCCTTATGGCAAGGTGCTCCATCATGCTGGAAAAGTCATTGTTCATCACCAAACTGTTCTTGGATGGTTGGGAAAAGTTGCACTTGGAGGATGTTTTGGTACCATTCTTTATTCATGGCTGTGTTCTTAGGCAAAATTGTGAGTGAGCTCACTCCCTTGGCTGAGAAGCAACCCCACACATGAATGGTCTCAGGATTTCTTTACTGTTGGCATGACACAGGACTGATGGTAGCGCTCACCTTTCCTTCTCCAGACAAGCGTTTTTCCAGATGCCCCAAACAATCTAAAAGGTGATACATCAGAGAGAATGACTTTACCCCAGTCCTCAACAGTCCAATCCCTGTACCTTTTTCAGAATATCAGTCTGTCCCTGATGGTTGTCCTGGAGAGAAGTGGGATCTTTGCTGGCCTTCTTGATACCCGGCCATCCTCCAAAAGTCTTTGCATCACTGTTTGTGCAGATGCACTCACACTTGCCTGCTGCCATTCCTTAGCAAGCTCTACGCTGCTGGTGTAGAGCTTGCTCAGGTATGGAAGCAGGCAGATGAGATTCCGCAGCTGAATCAACTTCAGGAGACTGTCCTGGCGCTTGCTGGATGTTCTTGAGCACCCTGAAGCCTTCTTCACAACTATTGAAGATAGCAGCAATATCCTTGCCTGTGAAGCCCTTTTTGTGCAAAGCAATTATGACTGCAACTGTTTCCTTGCAGATAACCATGGTTAACAGAGGAAGAACAATGATTTCAAGCACCACCCTCCTTTCTAAGCTTCCAGTCTGGTATTCTAACTCAATCAGCATGGCAGAGTGATCTTCAGCCTTGTCTTCGTCAACACTCTCACCTGTGTTAACGAAAGAATCACTGACCTGATGTCAGCTGGTCCTTTTGTGACAGGGCTGAAATGCAGTGGAAATGTTGTTTTGGGAATAAAGTTCATTGTCATGGCAAAGAGGGACTTTGCAATTAATTGCAATTCATCTAATCACTCTTCATGACATTCTGGAGTATATGCAAATTGCCATCATAAAAACTGAGGCAGCAGACTTTGTGAAAAATAATATTTGTGTCATTCTCAAAACTTTTGCCCATGACTGTATCTGTGTGACAATTTTTGTATTTTACTTATAAAGTGTCTGCATATACAGTACTTCACAATGTAGGAATCAATTTACACATGCAATGATTGCACTACTCTAGTGATTGCTCTCTATGGGATCTATTTATTTAAGTGTGATCAGCCAGTAAAACAGAGAAAACAGCAGTTTTCTCTGTAAGATGGCCATCGCACAATGTATGAAGGATTTATAACCCACTTAACGTTTCTTACCATAGTTTCCATAGATTAATCAGGAGACTGTGGAGTTCTGCAATTCATTATGCTTTGAAAAGCATAATTATTGTCACTGCACTTAATTAATAAATAGACCTCTATATATTTTAATTAAAGCATCAGATAATCTTGCATTCAACTGTCTGTTATTACAATTGTTTTAATAAAAAAAAGTAAAAAGAAAATTATGTTAAGCACTTGTAGTGCGTCAAATCCTATAAAGGATTTGGAGGAAATGGATCTCTGAAAAAAGAGTCAAAATGTCTGTGTAAATGCTGGCACAGGGTCTTTCACTGTTTCTTATTTCTCAAAATGTTAAATAAGAAGGATTTCTATGGCCTTGACTTACTTCCGGGTTAATATTACCGTAATAACGGTAATATCTATAACTCGGCGGTGCTTCAGGAGGAATTGCTCAAAATGTTAAATAAGAAGGATTTCTATGGCCTAAACTTACTTTCTGGCACTTACTGCGGTCCCTATAGACCTCTAAACCTCTGTGGGGGCAGCAATATGGGACAATTTATGAAGCAGCGATGTGCAAACCTTTTTGCAGCAAAGTAACGCTGTCTCAGGCAGACTAGCTTTTAACATGGGATCCATATGAAGCATCTCTGGCTTCACTGGATCCCTAGCCAGTCAAATCGCTTGCGCATACGCTGATGTTAGCTACGCATGTGCACAGCAGTTTGTTAGGCTGCCGTTGAATAAGAAATAGTCATTGTACAGGAGCAGGGTCTTCGCTGGGGCTCCCAGATTAACCCCAGCATGGTAAATAGCGGCACTATTTCATTATGTATGGCTGCAATAATGAATAAGCCGTATAGTTTTTAAAGTTTTAGAGAAGGGCTTTGTTACATGTGGGTAGATTCTTCCTCTACCTGCATGAGATAATGATTCTTCATTAGTACAGCTATCACTAATGTCGTTCAGAAGAAAATATTCAACAAGCTCTAAAGGGGAAATACTCCAATGTAACAATCGCATCTGTATTTAATGAATAGCTCTAACTGTATATAGTTATAGCTGTTTCAATGAAAACCTTACATACCGTAGGCATATCACACTGGTTTTATACAGCTGTATTTATGGCACCCAGGATTTACTGACTGCACTGCTCAAGATATCTTGTGAATGAACTCTTTGCTTCTCTAGATATAAACAATCCCATCACATAGCTGGGCTGGGATTCAGCTCTATGAATTAAGAAGGACCCTTCTTGGCAGGCCATGAAAGGTTGTTCCGAAAGCAGACCTGGTTCTACTTATTCTCTGTATACATATCGTGATATAAACAGAAGTAGTGTGGCAAGGAGGCAGGTGGATGAATAGAGAGGGGATATAGTTTCAGACTGGTTAGTTGATGGCAGATAAATTACTGGGGACATAAAACAATCTTCTGCAATCCACTGTGTGGTAAATACAATGATTTTTGTATGTACTACATTAGCAATATATATGTTAGTAAAGTGGAATATTAAGCTTGTCAATAAGGAATCACCAATTGGATGATTTCACTATTAATCATAATAGAGTTCATAAGGAGGCTTAAAATCAGATCCCAATGGAGGAGTAAACAAGATTATTTGAGGATACAAGTGTCACTAAATAAATTGATGGAGGATTCGACAGGGAAGTGTTTTTATAGCCGATCAGTGGGTGAGACTGTTTGCATATCAAAACATCAGTAATTAGAGATGTATTTATTGAGAGACAAAAATTACCATCAGGGGTTGGCTGGCAAATATTAGCCCGGGGTGTAAGACTCAGCTCAGCAGCTTATTAGGAACATTTTAAAGCGCAAAAAAATGCAGGTAGCCAGTGACTTAGCCCAAGGTAGCCCACTATGGGACCTGCCCCCCAGAACAGCCAACCCCTGATGACCATACTGGTTATTCAGTAATGACACATTATGTAGGGAAACAAGTGCCTCAGGTGACAGATTTATCAGCAACGAAAGTTGCAATACTTGTAACATTGGAACACAGATAAGGCAAAAGCTAACACATAAGTTAAACAACAGCAGATTGCTGTATGAAAGAAAAAAATCCTCTACGTAATGCAACAAATTTGTAATGTCTGAATATTGACAGAACAGAAGCTGCCATAGAGATTTTATAGCTGTTCATTGAAAAGAATTGACTGATACTACAACCTTGATTAACCACGACAATTAAATCAGGCACTATGTCATATTTTTAGATTATCTCTCCACTGCAAAAAATATATGCTTGATTTGGAAATCATTCCAGAACTACATATAATAGTGATATTTTTTAGCACTGCAGTATATAAATAAATCTTAATGGAGTAGGATTCTCTTGAGTACATAATATCAAGAAGTAACACCCCATACCAGTGAATACAATAGGCAATAAAATAATTATTAATAGAATAAATGCAAATTTACTTCAGTCTAACTCAAAAGAATTTGGGGTACAAAGTAGCCGATTATATAAGCCAGGTTAATATTACCGTAATAACGGTAATAACTATAACTCGGCGGTGCTTCAGGAGGAATTGAATTCCCCCATTGTATTTTGTATTATAATATGTAGCTATTCCATGCTGTAGCAGAATGGTGAATGGTCAAACATGTATTGGAGCCCCACAGTCAGCATATTGTGTTCTCTTTTATTACTCCTTCTGCTTGTAGTTAGTACTTCTAGCGAATAATTTCGTTATGGAGCCTTCCCTAATGTTTCTCTATATTATTAATGGGATTATTTGTCAAAAATATCCCTTTTAAATTTGATAGGAGAAAAGGGACTATACTACACGACTATATATAAGAATGTATGGGGCAGCTGGCTACCTTGTCATGTGACCTTCTCTGCACACTGCAGCCAACCAAAGAAGGAGGAGGAGGAGTTACTGCAGTGCTTCTGGACTACATCCTCACCTTCCTTCTTCTACAGGCTTGGCTGCACAAGTATGTGTGGGGAGGTGTAAGGGGCATGTGTGGAGAATACAGGGAGGTCTGAGCAGGGCCGGCGCAAGGGTCCTTGGCGCCCTAGGCACACTTTCAAAATCCACTCCCCCCCCCCCCAGGCACACTTTCAAAATCCGCGCCCCCCGTTTTTCCTTACCTTATCTTGCCTCCATAAAGCTGATCCTAATGATGATGTCACGCCCGACAGTCAGTGAGTGGAGGGGAGGAGACGGAGCGCCCCATCAGCTGTTGGAGGGGAGGGACGGCGGTGGTGATCCATAGCCCCTTCCCCCTCCCGGTTATCTGAAGCTGTGCGGCGGCCGTGGAAGATATGGTCAGCGGTCGCCGCACAGTTTTAAAGTAATTTTAATTCTGTGGCGCCCTCTAGAGCCCTGAGTCTGAGTTGCTTGTGGATAGGTCTGAGGAGTATGTGGGGTGTTCTGTGTGGCATGTGAGGGGCATGTGAAGAGGTCTGAGTGACATGTAGGGAAGCCTGAGTGGCATTTGGGGGAATTAAGTGATAATTTTGCCAAATGTGGGTGTGAGAACATGTGGAGCTATTGTGGTGCAAGCTGGATATGTTGGTGCATTGTGGGATGGGTTATATGGGGGTGCCGAAGTTGTTTGAGGGTTGTTCCTTTTATTCATGAAATTAAATGTATGTCCTTTTGGAGGTTGAAGGGCCACATCTGAGGCCCTCCAACCTTTGAAGAATATCAGGTTTCCCATCACTGTCTTAAGGGCTCCTTTTTGAATGGGTTCTAAATGACTGGAATTCATGGAAGAAGAAGTAGAGACAAGAACAGATGTATAGAATTTCCGCATTTGTTTTGTTTATTTTATATGCCTGTCAATTTTGATGACTAACTACATACGTTTATCAATTTTTCCTGTATTTACTCTATAGTGCCAAACACAATCTATAGCCAAATGCGTAATTTAGCACAGTACTCCTTGTCATGATCTGCCTACAGCGTATGCATTACATGCTGCTTTGCATGGCAGCTCCTGCCCTTTTGTCATTCTATTATTTGTATTTCTATTTTGTGTTCCAGCAGTACCTCTTTTCCCCAGAGGTGCTGCTATTGTGCATTATTCTTGTGCTTAAGGAGTTAACCTGTATGTTCACTAATTATCTCATGCACCTGGGTGTGTCTCATTCCCCTTATATATACCTGTTCCTCCCAGCAGTCATTGCTGGTTATTGTTGTCATCCTGATGTCATATCCTGTGGTTCCACCTTGTGATTCTGTCTCCTACCCTGCTCCTGTGATTGTATGCTGCATTGGGAACTATCTGCTGACCTGTTCCTTATTTGTACCTGGGACCTATCCGTGTATTTCCCTGTGCATGCTGTCTGGAATATTACCTCACCTCCTATTTACCTGCATCAGCTGTATATCTGGTAAACTCTGCAAGATATTATCTCATCAACTGTTCACCAGCAATAAACATTGTTTGTTTTCTCCACCTATCCATGACTCCTCAGCTGTATTACTACTCGGATTCGTGACAGTATAACCAGCCCAAAAAACAGCTTTGGAGTCAGGTGAAAGTTTTGTTTTGTTCTGGGACTTTTTTTTGCTGCAGTCAAGTTTTCATTTGTCTTTTGCAACATGTCTGTTTTACCAATCATGGAATTACCCCTGCTACAGACCTTACAAATGGACATTATATTGTTGCGCTCCCAGCTGGCCGGATTTTCCGCTTTGCTTTTGGACCCACTCAGGAGACTATCAGAGACGGTTTCACTGAAATCTAATGCTGTTGATTTGACCCAGCCAACTCTGTCTGCTGCTGAATCCGTGCCGCCAACACCTTGCAATAATACCATGTCAAATTTGCATTTAACTCACAACTGCAGTTTAACTAATGCCCGGTTCACAAGTGGGCCACGCCCCCATCTGACCGAAGTGGAGCGACAGCGCAGAGTAACCAACAAACTGTGTCTCTACTGTGCCAGCAATGCACATTTCTTGCAGGACTGTCCTGTCCGTAGACCACGTCAGCTTACTGAACCATCTCCTGTTGTTTCCTCTCGGCACTCCAAATCTGTTTATGCTCCAGCATCCCTGTTCTCTGCGAAGAGACCCCATCTGCCAGCTCCAGCCACCTGTCCTGAGGCACCCATTCCCTCTGTCTCCTGTGCCGAGGTGCCAGCCTCTGTCTCCTGTGCCGAGGTGCCAGCCTCTGTCTCCTGTGCCGAGGTGCCAGCCTCTGTCTCCTGTGCCGAGGTGCCAGCCTCTGTCTCCTGTGCCGAGGTGCCAGCCTCTGTCTCCTGTGCCGAGGTGCCAGCCTCTGTCTCCTGTGCCGAGGTGCCAGCCTCTGTCTCCTGTGCCGAGGTGCCAGCCTCTGTCTCCTGTGCCGAGGTGCCAGCCTCTGTCTCCTGTGCCGAGGTGCCAGCCTCTGTCTCCTGTGCCGAGGTCACATCATCTGCCTCCAGCTTGGAGCCTGCTGCCACTGTGTCCGGTTCCGAGTCTCCTGCCACTGTGTCCGGTTCCGAGTCTCCTGCCACTGTGTCCGGTTCCGAGTCTCCTGCCACTGTGTCCGGTTCCGAGTCTCCTGCCACTGTGTCCGGTTCCGAGTCTCCTGCCACTGTGTCCGGTTCCGAGTCTCCTGCCACTGTGTCCGGTTCCGAGTCTCCTGCCACTGTGTCCGGTTCCGAGTCTCCTGCCACTGTGTCCGGTTCCGAGTCTCCTGCCACTGTGTCCGGTTCCGAGTCTCCTGCCACTGTGTCCGGTTCCGAGTCTTCAGCCGCTGTCTCTGTTCCTGAGCTCCAGTCTGCTCCAGAGGGGGCGCTGCCCTTCCAGTCTGCTCCAGAGGGGGCGCTGCCCTTCCAGTCTGCTCCAGAGGGGGCGCTGCCCTTCCAGTCTGCTCCAGAGGGGGCGCTGCCCTTCCAGTCTGCTCCAGAGGGGGCGCTGCCCTTCCAGTCTGCTCCAGAGGGGGCGCTGCCCTTCCAGTCTGCTCCAGAGGGGGCGCTGCCCTTCCAGTCTGCTCCAGAGGGGGCGCTGCCCTTCCAGTCTGCTCCAGAGGGGGCGCTGCCCTTCCAGTCTGCTCCAGAGGGGGCGCTGCCCTTCCAGTCTGCTCCAGAGGGGGCGCTGCCCTTCCAGTCTGCTCCAGAGGGGGCGCTGCCCTTCCAGTCTGCTCCAGAGGGGGCGCTGCCCTTCCAGTCTGCTCCAGAGGGGGCGCTGCCCTTCCAGTCTGCTCCAGAGGGGGCGCTGCCCTTACCGTCTGCTCCAGAGGGGGCGCTGCTCTTACAGTCTGCTCCAGAGGGGGCGCTGCCCTTATCGACTGTTCCAGAGGGGGCGCTGCTCTTACAGTCTGCTCCAGAGGGGGTTCTGTCCCTCCAGCCCGAGTTGCCAGTCCATGCGGTCCAGCCCGAGTTGCCAGTCCATGCGGTCCAGCCCGAGTTGCCAGTCCATGCGGTCCAGCCCGAGTTGCCAGTCCATGCGGTCCAGCCCGAGTTGCCAGTCCATGCGGTCCAGCCCGAGTTGCCAGTCCATGCGGTCCAGCCCGAGTTGCCAGTCCATGCGGTCCAGCCCGAGTTGCCAGTCCATGCGGTCCAGCCCGAGTTGCCAGTCCATGCGGTTCAGCCCGAGTTACCACTTGGTGCTGTCTGCCCTCAGGCTTCTCAAAGTGCTGTCTGCCCTCAGGCTTCTCAAAGTGCTGTCTGCCCTCAGGCTTCTCAAAGTGCTGTCTGCCCTCAGGCTTCTCAAAGTGCTGTCTGCCCTCAGGCTTCTCAAAGTGCTGTCTGCCCTCAGGCTTCTCAAAGTGCTGTCTGCCCTCAGGCTTCTCAAAGTGCTGTCTGCCCTCAGGCTTCTCAAAGTGCTGTCTGCCCTCAGGCTTCTCAAAGTGCTGTCTGCCCTCAGGCTTCTCAAAGTGCTGTCTGCCCTCAGGCTTCTCAAAGCGCTGTCTGCCCTCAGGCTTCTCAAAGCGCTGTCTGCCCTCAGGCTTCTCAAAGCGCTGTCCCTGGCAAGCCTTCTGCCCAGTCCGGGCCTGCTCCCAAGTCTGCCGCCCAGTCCGGGCCTGCTCCCAAGTCTGCCGCCCAGTCCGGGCCTGCTCCCAAGTCTGCCGCCCAGTCCGGGCCTGCTCCCAAGTCTGCCGCCCAGTCCGGGCCTGCTCCCAAGTCTGCCGCCCAGTCCGGGCCTGCTCCCAAGTCTGCCGCCCAGTCCGGGCCTGCTCCCAAGTCTGCCGCCCAGTCCGGGCCTGCTCCCAAGTCTGCCGCCCAGTCCGGGCCTGCTGTCAAGCCTGCCACCCAGTCCGGGCCTCCTGTCAAGCCTGCTGCCAAGTCCGAACCATCCGTTGCCAAGGGTGCCAAGTGTGAGCTGTCATCTACCTTTGAGGGGCACCTTTCTCAATTTAGTGCTCTACTAAGGTTTTGTGCTTCTTATTTCCCCTCAGTACCTAGCCTTGCCAGTGACCCAAAGAGGCAAGTTTTGTTTTTGTTAACACATTTTAGAGGAGAGGCTATGGAATGGGCAAACCCTTTTGTTGAGTCTGATCACCCCATTCTTTCTGACTTACAACTATTTGTTGAGGCAGTGATCAACAAGTTTTCACCAACACCTCCCGCTATGCCTTGTTACGGGGCCTCTGTATTGTCAGCAGGTCCACCCATCTCACCTGCCCTAGAGATTTCTTTGTGCTCCACCCAATTGGTTCAAACTGCTGTTCCAGGGAATTCTCGCAAAAAGAAAAAGCGAAAGAAGAGAGCAAGGTCTACAGAGCTTGAACTGGCAGCTGGCATAGTCTCCTTTGCCCATCCACCCATGGACGAGGACTTTTCTGCCGGGCCCCCAATTCTGGACTATGATTCCGATGAATTCAGACATTTTTGGTAATTGGGCGTCTGGAATCCGCCCTTAAGGGAGGGGATACTGTCATGATCTGCCTACAGCGTATGCATTACATGCTGCTTTGCATGGCAGCTCCTGCCCTTTTGTCATTCTATTATTTGTATTTCTATTTTGTGTTCCAGCAGTACCTCTTTTCCCCAGAGGTGCTGCTATTGTGCATTATTCTTGTGCTTAAGGAGTTAACCTGTATGTTCACTAATTATCTCATGCACCTGGGTGTGTCTCATTCCCCTTATATATACCTGTTCCTCCCAGCAGTCATTGCTGGTTATTGTTGTCATCCTGATGTCATATCCTGTGGTTCCACCTTGTGATTCTGTCTCCTACCCTGCTCCTGTGATTGTATGCTGCATTGGGAACTATCTGCTGACCTGTTCCTTATTTGTACCTGGGACCTATCCGTGTATTTCCCTGTGCATGCTGTCTGGAATATTACCTCACCTCCTATTTACCTGCATCAGCTGTATATCTGGTAAACTCTGCAAGATATTATCTCATCAACTGTTCACCAGCAATAAACATTGTTTGTTTTCTCCACCTATCCATGACTCCTCAGCTGTATTACTACTCGGATTCGTGACACTCCTCCACTGGAACCTTAAGTTGATTGGCCAACACTTGAGCAGGGTTTGCCTCCATGGTTTCTGACACATGTTAAGGTTGTGCCAGGTGCCAAATTCACTGAGTTCATCACTAGAAATAGGCCTATAACGGCCCCATTTCCAATACAGCTGATTATGTTCACTGGTACTCGGTTGCTTCCAGGTCTTGAGGTCCTAAACAAGAGCTTTGAACATTTCTACATCCACTCTAAGGCAATGGATCTCTAGGTTCAGTTCTTCCTGGAATGTACAGATCTCATCTGCTCTATATATAATGTGCTAGGAGACTATTCTTTGCACAGTTGCCTGTAGTCCAGTTGTCATGCTCTGAATCTTTAAAAATGTTTAAGTAGTCAATGTATTATGCATTTTTATGTTAATAATTGTCTAGTACATACATACAAAGCTAGCAAAACAATACAATACAATTAACTGGAATAGAAAATATAATTTGTGTCTTCGCAATTCTGACAGTCAGAATAGCAATCTGTTTGGGTACTTCTACTCTTCTGGTCTTTGGTTATAATCAGCCAATGTACAAGGCATCTCTTTTTAATTGATTATGAATACAGGCAAGAAACAATGTGCACATACATTAATACATCAGAAAATAGATACAAAACAATTCAGAAATCAATTTGTGATTTTATTCCAGCAAAGCTTGTTTAAAGTAACATTTTCTAAATATTTTTTATGTAAAGTTTATGGGAATCACAATAATAATACATAAAATCAGTAGTAAGTAAGGCAGCCATATGTATCCAGATTTGTGTTATTAATGAGTCATAAGCCTTTTGCTCTGTACAGTACATCCCACCCAATGACTCACACAGCCCATAAACCTAGACGGCTGTAAAAACTATTATAAATATTATTACTTCTACTGTGGATTGACCTGGTACCATAAAACAGTCAGTACACCACATTAAATTCACACTAAACTAACATATATTACAAGCATACTGAAATCATATGATAGAAAAGACAAAAAAAAACAACAGAATAAGTTTAAGGGGGAAAAAATATAGACTTTTTAAAAAATAAATAAAATAAAACAATGTAATATGATATTCTAAACATTAGTATTTTTATTATGCTGGAGTTTTGTGTTTCATAAATGCTGATAAACATTCCTAGGGATAGACTGACAAATATTAGCCAGAAAGTGGCACCCCTTTCATTTGCCTCAATTTCACTAACATAATTACATTTTAGCATACAGTCGTCCAATGCTCTATTTAAATTTAAAGTAGTCTGGGTATTTGGAAAAAATGCTTGTTTTGTAAATTTTATAATATTTGAAGAATATATATTCCAATTAATAATGCCTATAAACATGGACCCTAGTGTGTGTTTGTGTGGCAGAAAAAGACTGTAAGCTCTAATGGGGCAGTAACTGAGGATTTAATATTATCTGTACAGTGTTGCATAATATGGTGGGGCTATATAAATAAACAATATTAAATAAATCCAAATATTTTTATCCCATATCTCAGTAAAGCTACTCATCTTTTATTTAATTGTTTTCAAATAATCACTATATTTTTGTTTGTAAAGTAAATTAAACTGAAGGAAATTAAATGTAATTATTTTTTAGTTTTAATTTGTTAAAGAAAAAATTCCAACATTCAAACATTCACATAATTTATCAATATTTTTAAACATAATATAAATGCATGTATCTTGCATATAGTAGTAAATGTGTTCATATGTTTTGGCTGCAGAATGGTTAGATTCAATTTCTTGCTACACTAGAGCTGGGGATTCTGCTGGGCTGAGGAAAACATTCCCCCCCTCTATCTATCCTTTTATGGATGTCGCTGAAGAGAGAGCAGAGTGTTTGTGTGTGAGTGTGTGTGTACAGCACTATGCAGCTTCCTCTCATTGCTTTGCTTTGTTAGTATACCTTTTATTTCTCTCCAATTATTACTCAGACTAGTCTCATAAAGAGAGTATTCTACATTTTCAAGTGGCTTCTGTGGAATTGTTTTTACACCAGCTTGATAGTAGCATTTAATTTATACAATATGTAGAAGTTGCACAGGATTTCCACATGTTTTTTATTCAGTTTACAGTTAAGATTGTTTTTTTTTGGATAACTGCAGTGAATCACCAATTGTATCTAAAATAACTCAGAATATTGCATTTAGTAAAATATCACATAAAATAAAACAGATACGTAATACAGATACGTAAATATCCCTCCAATTACTTTAGGCATAGCTATGACATTTCTGGTCATTTTCGCTGATTGCAAAGGAAAATCCAAGCTCCTCTGCCCATTTGTCAAGTAGTCAGTTTGAAAAAAAAAAGGTAGCGGAATTAATTAATTATTTGCGTTTGGTTGTTTGGTATATTTAACACAAGTATCTGATTACAGTAGTAATGTAATTTAAAGGCTAAAAGGTTACCAGCCTCACCCCCGAACTAACAGAACTGTGGTGGTCGTCTCATGCCGGCAGTGAGGACTCCAGAATTGTCAATACAGAGAAAGGCTCTGGAGCAGCACCAGGTTCTCCACAATTTGTTAGTTGGGAGGAGGGGGATGGATTAGTGTAGTTTGTGTGTGGATATAGTAACCTTTAGGCATTATACTTTACAAATGCAAGTTAAAACACTAGTGAAAACACATGTCAAATGCGTTTGAGATGGAGTTGTTAACTAGCACTTTTACTTCCGTTAAGGTCATAGGAGGGTTCTCCAATTACCTAAATCCTAAACCTAACTTTTATTAGCATGAAACGTACAGACTAGATCAAGAAGCGTTTGGAACACTGTAATAGAACACAAAGGAGCCAAATGCAAGTGGATATGCTGATGTTGGAATCAATGGGTTCCAGTCTCAGACCCATTTACATGCATTGCACTAGCATTCAACATGTGTTTTGAACACCAGTGAGTATGAGGCATTAATACTACAAATACTGGTTTATGTATTGTGCGCCATTAATTTATAATTTGTGTAAGTAACTGGAATGTAGTTCTATTTCTGTGTAAATATTAATGCATTTTGGTTTTTGGTTTTATTTGGTTTATTATTTCCACTGGAAGACATAAACTGCATTCTGTTGATTTCTTTTCTTCCTTGCTCAAATCCTCTCTTAATGTTTATTTTTATACGCTAATACTATTAGTAAATAAAGACACCGCAATGTTATAAATTTTGGCAAAATAGGTAACAGTTTATTGAATTAAAAGTAATATGGTGGTGGCAAAAGCAAATTAGTTAACAACTAATAGCAAAACCAAACAATGTATGGCCACGGGCACTAACCATTGGTTCAGGACATAGTCCCTTATTATTGTCTGGTGCTAAATCTGGCGTCATAGTGACAACTCCCCCTCTGGGCTCACAATGACATGTTCACACAAAGCTGGTCAAGCGGTTCCCCGCACAAAGGGATCAAGAGCCAGAGTGATTTGAAGGGGGCAGTGACATGCGGCCAATCAGCGATAGCACTGTATGAATTAGTCGCTGACCGCAAATGCTTTCCTGCCAACTATGTCTCCTTTGGAAATGGGAATAGGGTAAGGTTAACATTGTATACATGAATGCAGGGAGGGGGGATGGGATTTGTGCAGCAAAAGAGACCATCAGTCACTGGGGGAAGAATATATGGACTTGGGAGGGCCTCCAGGTACACTATTGGTTGGAGAGGTCAGCAGACTTAACCCCTAATGGGTAAGTGCATGACTCATGAACAAACATATACGTTTAGTTTGGCTAAATGTCAGTTTATTTTAGAGACATGGGCAGGCATAATCCTTTGTTGTTTGGGAAAAGCTGTGTCTAAGGGTGGTACAAGTGTATAGGGTGAGCTGCAGGGGCGGGCTGGGCCAGGGGGCAGGGGGGCATCGACCCCCCGGGCCGCTCTGTCTCACCGCTGTTAGGGCCGGCCGTCCCATGGATGCTCTATTGCCTGATTATTAAAGGCGGCCGCATCGCATGACACGCAATGCGGCTGCGTCAGCACACAGGCGGCCGCATCGCGTGTCATGTGATGTGGCCGTCTGTGCGCCCCCCGGGCTGAAATCTGCCAGCTCGTGCCTGGTGAGATGATAGAGTGAGGAGAGAACACAAACATAGGAGATGGAGGAGAGAGGAGGACAATGAAGGGATTAGAAGCAGAGAAATTTCAGGGGATCTGTTGAAGTTGCAATGTGTAGGAATAGTGTTATGGGTTTAGTAAAGTGCATTATTCCTACTAAACTAGGTTTACTTGAAATTAAATGTAATACCCCATCACTGTGTTTGTGGTCCTGGAGTGCAGAGATGGGTAATGCACCTCCTCACCCCTCTTCTCTGCCCTGGGTCCCTCAAATGCGTGTTTTACAGCAATCTCTGTTGTCTGGACACAGTAAATTTGGCACCAGACAATCTCTATATTGCAAAATAGAAGCTATTTACATGCCTTCTCCACTCTAGCACAATACTTGGTAAAACAAATATATACATCGCCTGTCTGCTCCTGCACAAACCTTCCTTTGTTGATACAAATATGGTTACACAATATGCGTCACCCCCTCCTGCACAGATCTTAAACGGTTGTTCAGTTGCTAATATAACAGTTCACATACTCTTTACTTCTCCTGCACAGTACTTAAAGGGTTAACATATCATATTAGATGCCTCACAGCTCTCCTGGCTGGGATCAGTAGTTTCACACACAGTCTGCAGATAAACCTTTCCATGCTCTTTGCAGCAGGTTCTCTATTAGGCTGTTTTCACTCAGCCCTCTTCTGTCTTAACAGCATTATTGGTCCCCCAGGCAAAGCAGTACACTGGGCCCCCCTACCTACATAACCACTTACAGAAATAAAAATGTAAGTTATTGATAAAATTAAGCTTATATTAATTGGATTATATTACTAGTGCCTGCAACAAAATCAGTGTTTAAACATAAAAAACATGCTGTACAGCAGATATTAATCCACATAAATGTTTGGACAATATAACATGAGCCTTGAAGTGAAATAAAAATGGTACTCAGTTGGTAAATCATACAGAGATGGCACAGTACGCAATTACTATGAATTACTCCTCTTAATCCGTCGCGGAGTTCATCACCCAGCTGGGCTCTTTTTCCCCCTGCCCCCGACTATTGCTACTCGATCTTAAAGAGAGGCAGGAATCCATTATTGCCCACTGCTAACATGCTTCTATCAGGGTCTTTTCAAGTGCCAACATCCATGGGACAGTAGACACAAGGTCTCGCAAGATGCGGGAGTCTCCCGGAGATTCCGGGAGAGTTGGCAAGTATGAGCTTGCCTCCTCATCCACAGCATGCCTCTTTCAACCTTCCCAAGCACAGCCGCCCATAGACCCACTCTCCTAACACTGGGGATCCTCTCTCTGTCCCGGGTCACCGGCAGTCACTGCACACCAACTCCTGACTGCTGAACACTGAAATTTCCACTTCTCCCAACTGCTCTAAATTGCTTCTGTTCTGATCAGCTCATCCAAATCTTCTGTTGCTAAGATAAGGTTCCTTGTGTCTCTCCTCTGGGTCCTAATACCACGTCCACACAGTCATTCATCAGGAGGTGTGAACAACAGTGCTGGAGGGGACGATACAGAAAGATTTATACATATATTCTACCGGCATGTTTCTATTCCCTAATAATTCCTGTCACCCAATTCACTTGCCTAACCTAGACACAATAATGTCATGTGTAGTTGGGCCCATCAGCTGGCAGTCCAGTCATGTATTATGATTTGGTTTTGTACATGGGGAACAAGGACTATTTAATCTGCCATTTCTGCAGAGATTAGTGAAAAAAACTCTTTTTAAGCAGTGAACGAGTTAAAAAAAATAGTTTTTGGGGGTTTTTTTGGCAGAAGATGTTGTCTTTTATGTATTTTTGCTGATGGGGCTTTTGCTTTTCACTAAAGCTCTCCATATATGGTATGTGCACTGTCTACATTGTCCCTTCGTTGTCACTAAATCAGGTACAGTGATTTACTACATAGATTTATTACAGATCGTAACACAGTGCTGCCAAAGGAAGCAATCAGCAACCATATTATGATTCAAAATATTCCCTCAAAGAGGTTATTTATTGCAGCTAGACATGTTTTGGTAAAATGAAGAATCAGACGTATGTTTTACATGATATAACATTTAAGTTGCTAAGACAATCATGGTACTTTCAGATGATGATGATGATGATGATGAAAGAGCTCAGTATTGTGCTGTTATGTTCTCTAATGGAAAGTGTACCAGGTATCTGTCTGTTTTCTAAGAAACTCCTGCAATGTAGTTCTTGTCATCTGGTGCCTAAGGTGGCAACTAAAATAGTGAAAACAGTGGCCTACACTTTACTTTATAGAGATGTATATTAAAATGTTTAATCATTGTTACCAATGAGGCAGAAAACATTAATTTAGACTGTTGCAGGAGGAAAATTATTAAAAGTATTTTATATATGTTTAATTCCATACATTTCTATGAGCCCCAAAATCTATTACCTCTCAGTCATACATCAATAGTTCATGATAGCTGATTGTCATGTAGTAGACTAATATAATTTGCATTACTAAAGAGCATCATCCCACTTTCACAGGACACATCTATTATAAGGTGAAGTGAGCACCTTTGCCCCATGATGGGAGATGACAATGGTAGAACATGCAGAGACTCTTACATGCTAGGGGGCCTATTTATCAAGCACTAATCCCCTGTTAAACGTTAAAATGCCATTTATCATTAGTGCATCACAGCAGATATCATAGATATCTGCTGCTTTGCATCTGTTCTCATTTTATAGAGCAGTCCCCATAACAGTGTATGGGGAGTGCTCATTCACGTAATTAATCATTGTCTGATGATGAAAATGCAACACTTGTTTTTTATGCTAATGTATGCCAGTTGAAGATGGCATACATTTTCATAATTGAAAATTTTCTCAGCTGTCAGTTCTGCTCTTCGGAGCAGAGCTGGACAGCGCATGTGTCGAGGGATCATGTGATCCCTCCTTGTCACATGCTCAGAATTGCGCTGCTCTCCTCTCCTCGCTATACACTAGGCAGCTCGGTGCGCATGCCCAGCTTTCCAGTCGGCGCATGCGCACAGTGATTTAAAGGAGGAACGAAGAAGGCACGAGGAAGGCAGACATGATCGGATTACGAAGAGGCAGTTGTAAGTAAGTTGTTTTTTTTCACTGGAACAGCAGTTTATCGAAACTGCTGTTCCTGTTAGGTTTTTTGAGAAATATGAAACATAGTTCAATCCTTATCAATGCGATAAGAATTGAAAACTATTTTTTATTTTTTGCGTTGCTTCTTAAATATGCCCTAAGTCTCACTGCTTTGTAGCTCTAAAACATAAAGCTATTAAACATAACTGAATAGGGGTATGTGTATGTATAGTATGTGAGCATATACAGAAGTTATTCAAGGTTCCCAGATTACAAGTCATATGTGTGCACCTACTATATCAGCTCAGATCTTTCTATCATGCAAAGCTTATCAAATCTGAATTTGGCAATGACTAACCGTGATAATAAATTACACAAACCTATTTTGACAATATTATTTTGCAAAAAGTTTAGACATTTTAAATGTGGTTCTTTGACCAGTTTGTCAGAGGAATATTTTAAGAAAATAAATGTATTTTAAAATTGTGTGTACAGTTCAGTTTTATCCATTGTTTCTATCAAGAATACTTTCTAATAAGATTTTTGTCAGGCTGATGCAATACAAAACCTTAATGCATAATTTTATTGCCAACTTATGGCCTCAGTCCTACAATTAGTTCAAAACAAATATATGTTTGCTAGTGTGCAACAGTAAAACATATATACAAACTTTGAGATGGCACCAAGCTATAGTGATGTTATGGAACAATGAGAAACATTATAGTTGTATAACAGAGAAACTGTAAAAGGTCCCCTACAAAGGCTGACCTAAATTGGCAGATTTCTGTCAGATTTGGCCATACAGGTATAGATGCGGTCATCAGTATACTGGATTAACCAGCCATCCCAGACAACATATGAATGATCCTGATCAAATGTTGATTGAGATCAGCAATCTTTTTGGCCCTGCACATATTGCTCTTTCTAGCCAATAGGCCTTGACTTTTTCTCATCACTCAGATGTGGACCATCATAACACCTTGTTTGGCTCATGACCATGTTTGGAATAACAATTCTTGATTAGAATGTCTAATCCACCAAGTAGATTAAGAGACCAGGATATTTTGGATGTAGCAGGAAAAACATGATTGGGAGTATGCAAAGATGGTGGTAGTTTAAGATGGATTATCTTGCTTAATATTATCATAATGATAATTTGGAGAAAGTGTAATAGAAGATACATTTAATCTAATGTTTTGAGTTTAAAGCCAGATTTTATCTCCAGGTTTTAGTTGGAGAGATCAAGGCCTACCTGTCATTTGTTTATGTAGAGAGTTTTTCCTATGGCTTATCTGATTTAAGCAGATGTTTATTAAACTAGTCACTGAGGAATCGGTAATAGAGACTCCAAAAGGAAAAAAAAATATTGGAGGATTTCGGATTGGCCCATAAACAATCTTGAAGTTTTTTTTTTAATATTTATTATGACCAAATTCAGCCCAAGTAAGTCTCTTCAGTTGTCTTGGTGAACTAAAATATAAGATTACAAAAAAGAGATCTGTAACAGACAGAATGGGATCCTTGTGTCCTTGTGCTAAACTAGATTTGCGCTGGCTAGCCAGTGGTGCGTAGTCTAATGAACCCTCTGGTCTTCACCAAGAACAGCTGCAAGGTGGTATGGGTTTTGTTATCGAGGGGTCGCAGGTTGCGGTCCACTGGTCTGCCTCTAGATCTAGCACTGTGGAAGAGGGATAACTGGTAACCCATGGAAGGTACGAAAGAGTAGTCAGACAAGCAGGTCCGGTACACAAATTGGCAGGTAAGAGCAGAGTCAGCAGGCAGAGACGAAGTCAGGACAAGCTGGGGTCTGGTACACAATCAGGCAATGGAGAACCGAATCAGCAGGCTGGAGCGAAAGTCAGGACTAACCGGGTCAGGCAGCGGAGTACAGGTGCGGCAGGCGATATCAGGGTCATGGCAGCCAAGTTTTGAGACACAAAGGGTTAATGCCAAAGCAGACGGTAGTCAGCAAGCCAAGAAAGGTACACAAGTGCAGGAGAACAAGAGTGGTGATGTCAGGCAGGAACTGGTACATAGAGATTAATCAGAAAACAGGCTGAGCACAGGGGTAACAGGATACACACAAGTTGCTCTGACACTGGACGAGTGTCAGAGCGCTGTTTAAATACAAGGAGTTTCAAATTCCCCG
The DNA here is from genome assembly GCF_038048845.1 of Mixophyes fleayi. Taxonomy (NCBI): domain Eukaryota; kingdom Metazoa; phylum Chordata; class Amphibia; order Anura; family Limnodynastidae; genus Mixophyes; species Mixophyes fleayi. Next base: position 190,583,024 of record NC_134402.1, on the reverse strand, counting down.
ACCCCGACCCGCCGATACCCGGAAGCGCCACCCCAATGCAGGGAGCGAGAACAGCACTGGAGCGAGGAGAGGTAAGTGTAACAAGATGTTTTTTATTTTGGTCTATCCAGTAGACTGAGGGTGGCAGGGAAAAATTAAATTTGAATCCCAGTTTATTGGCCACAAAGTGAAATCCACAGTGTATGACTATTGCATGCAGAAGATCATATAATTGAAACGAGCACGACAATTGATCAACCCAGATGACAGAACATGCTCTTGAAACAGATAAATGCACCGAACAAGCAGTCATTAATTCAGTAGCATTCTTCAAAGACCTGCCCCAATAACTCCAATTTATAATTTCTAAAGTCTTATGGATGTCCAGAAAACTTGGAGCTGTGGGCCCACAAGAGTAATTTAAGCTGAAGTACTGTAAAAAGGATCTAAGAAGAGTAAATTATATGGGCAAGCTTATCAAAGGATTCAGTGAAATCAAATAAATGAGGAATGTTAGCTTCATGTTTTTTGAACCAAGGTAAAAGCCAAAGAGGAAATCAAACCAGGAAAAGAAAAGTGCCCAACAAACTTGGCAGTGATATAAGCATTGTGCTGTGTGAAGATTTTGCAGATTTGTGCAATTAGTAAAATATAGGCAGTTCCTTCCACTCTTCTGAAGCCAGTTTAACAGCCAGGAATTATCTGATTAAATAATTATTTTCTGCAAAAATAATTTTTTTAAGAAGAATCCAAAAAAATGACTCCATACAGTCTTATTACATTAGAAGAGTAAGTTATAGATTCCATGTAAGTTGAGATTCCAGGAAAACAGTGTGGAAAAAAGTTATTTTACCAAAAAGGATATTAACCTTGATTAAAAAATTTAAAGAATGTATATTGACATGAGAATTGATTATCCTATAATATGCCCTCTCTGATTCACACAGAGGTCATTGATTAACAGAGTGATCCTTAGTTCTAAAACTGAGATATAAGTCCAGGTTCTCATACAAGTGCATTCTAAAGTCAAGAACTGTCTATTTGCATGGACTACTCAGATGAGGGATGTAAAGGCTATTGATAATTGGGAGGTATGGACCAGAGCAGATATTCTTCTTTTCAAAACTTTGTTCCCTGAAATGCAGATATTGCACAAGTTAGTCAGACCATCAAGAGTTGTTGGAAGGTCATAAGATGCCAACTCATCCTTGAAACATTCAGAGAGGGCTTTCCAGAAAGCAACAACCAAAGCCTCATTGTTCCTGCCAAATTCCAAGACTAGAGCTCTGTGGGGACAAATGAAATACAATCGGGAATTTTCAAAGATCTTATAGAACATGCCAGAACATAAACTTATGTACAGATTGGGGTCACTATTTTCCCACAAAAGACAAGCCAGGCTAAAACTTTATTGGATAATAATAAAATGATGAAGGCTTCTCTAGCCTATTCAGAGACTAAATTTCTAGGTTACTCCCCTGAGTGGATATCCTTTTACTGATGTAGAGTTGGAATATGTAGGTTGGACATAAACTCTAATAGAATTGGAGTTATGGGTGAAGAAGCTAGAGTGGTACAAGAACCTGAAATACCAAGTTGGGATAAGAAAGGCTTGAAATGCAGTTGAGCAAACTCGCCACTTACAACCACCTCTTTTCTTTAGGCTGTTTCGCTGGTGCATTTCCTGGCAGTTGGTCAAACAACACATTAGTAGATCTGGCTGTTTGTATTTTGATAATGTTAAAAATCAGAGGGAGTTTTATAAAGTGATGGATTGTTAAACTGGTTTTCAGCTTTTTAACTGCCTATTTAGCCTTTAGTAAATCCAGTGGTTTTAAAGACGCCAGAAAAACCACAGAAAACTTGTGGTTATATTAAACTGCCCTTTTGTACATATAGACCTAAGACTAAGCCCTCCCTGCTGTTTAAACTAACAGGGAACAGTCAGTATGCTCCTTTAGTAGTGAGACAGGATGAAGAGGTGCAGTGGGGGGAGAGGGAACAAAGAAGTTAAGTAGAGCAGGGTTTGAGGGGACAGGTTAGAAGGTGAGATGAATCCAGAGACTTTGTCTTGGTAACTGGAGAGAATACTGGAGTGTGTGGAATTTGGCATACATAAATATATTTTCGATTTTGGCTTTGAAGTAGGTGGCAAAGTCATGGGCTGTGAGGGATGAAGAGGGCAGAGATGCAGTTGGGCAGAGATGTGAGTTGAAGGTGGCAAAGAGGTGTTATGATTTGTATGTTGAGTATTGAAAGGGCAGTGCTGTAAAATGAAAGGATGAATTTATAGGGGAAATCAGGATAGGAACGAGATTTTCTCCAGTGGTGCTCAGCAGTGTGGAAGCACTTTTGCAGTTTGTGGGTCTATTTGGTGTGCCATGGTTGAATTTTGGGCCATTACAGACAATAAGTGTTGGCTGGACCTGCATTGTCTAGGAATAAAATGATTGTTTTATTGTAGGAAGAGGCAACCTGATCAGAGCAGAACTGTGTAGTCACTGGAGAAAGTAGTTGTTTTATTGAAATGAAAAGTGGAGTTGGTCAAGTTTATTTAGGTGTCGCTGTGTGCATAGGTGCAGGGCAGGGCATAAAGATAGGTGGTGCTGAAGGAAATGAAATTGAGGTCGTATTGAGAAGTCTAATTTATAGAAACTAGAGATGAAGCAATAGTAGGAGAAATTCAGATCAAGTCAGTATCCATTAGAGTGGTTGGGAGATAAGATCCACTGGGAGGGACCAAAGGGGGAAGTAAGAGAAAGAAGTTTGTAGCAGCATAGACAGTGGAGTTATCAATGGGAATGTTGAAATCACCTAGTTGGAGAGCAAGCAGATGAAAGGATAAGAAATAAATGAGCCAGGCATTAAAGTTGTCAAGGAAGTGAGAAACTGGGTCTGGGGGATTAATTACAGCAACACAGAGGTGGAGAGGAGAAAATAAACGGATAGTGTGGACTTCAAAGGAAGAGAAAGAGGTTCAGAGAGTATGACGTGGAAGTTGCAGCTTGTAGAATGCCTACTCTACCTTCTTGTCTGGGAGTGTGGCTAAGAGAGAATGCCTCATAGGAGAGACCTGTAGTAGAGGTAGTGTTTAAGGAGGTGAGCCAGGTTTCTGTAATGACAAGGAGGTTGAGGAATTTAGAAATGAATAGATCATAAATGAATGCAAATTTGCTCCAAACAGATCCGACATTGCAGAGTGCACAGTAGAATGAAAGAGAGGGTACTGGATATATATGGATAAGGTTGTTGGTGGGATTGGAAATACGAGGTAAATGTAAACAAGGAGAGTGAGCACATAGTGGACATTGCATGGGCCCAGGGTTAGGTGAGAAGTCTCCAGCAGCCATGAGCAGAACTAGTGTGAGAAAGTGGACATTCAGTTATGGTTTGTGGGTTTGAGGTTTATTTTTGTTTTTGTAGGTCAGTAATTGAAGTGGGTGCAGGAAAAAAAAACAGTTCATGCATGCAAAATAGCGAGGAGGGAAGTAATAATAATAAGGGAGGAAGAAAAAGGATGCTGGTGAGAGAAAAGGAGTTTGAAGTCTTATGAAAGTGAATAAGAGAATAAGATGTGCATGAATGTGGATTAGCTGGGGTAGGTAATGAAAAAGTGGGACGGAATAAATGGTCCAAATTGTGCACAGTAATGGAGGAGATGAAGGATACTTTACATCACCCTGGTTGGGATTAATAAAGTAGGCAGTTTCTGAAGCTCTGACATGATGAGGTCCATGACGCTGATAGTTGGGCTCAGATAGTCCATCAACCAAATAGAGGTGGTTACAACAATCACAGTTGATCTCAGTGGGCAGCTGAACAAATATTAAAAACAGCAGTTACAGTTTAGCTCAGTGGCTCCAGCAACTGAATAGAGATGGATGGAGATCCTAAAAGAGACTTGTTTTTGGTGTGAAATTGATTCTCAGCACTACTGTGACACTTTCCAACAGTATTCACACATATCCAAGGGGGGGTCGCCGCGGGGGGGTGGAGGGCTCGACGATCAAAAGCATTGGTGGTCAGTGGTTAGCAACACACAGCCAATCGCCAGGCTGCCTGTTGCTGTGCAGCAGACAGGAAGCAGGACGTCTTCACTTCCTATCTGCTGATCTGAGGAGAGGAGCGACGCTGGCACAACTACAGGTAAGTGAAGGGGGGAACTGCCCTGCATATCTATAGGGAGGGGGGGAACTGCCCTGCATATCTATAGGGAGGGAGGGGGAACTGCCCTGCATATCTATAGGGAGGGGGGGAACTGCCCTGCATATCTATAGGGAGGGGGGGAACTGCCCTGCATATCTATAGGGAGGGGGGGGAACTGCCCTGTATATCTATAGGGAGGGGGGGGGAACTGCCCTGCATATCTATAGGGAGGGGGGGAACTGCCCTGCATATCTATAGGGAGGGGGGGACTGCCCTGCATATCTATAGGGAGGGGGGGAACTGCCCTGCATATCTATAGGGAGGGGGGTAACTGCCCTGCATATCTATAGGGAGGGGGGGGAACTGCCCTGCATATCTATAGGGAGGGGGGAACTGCCCTGCATATCTATAGGGAGGGGGGGGGAACTGCCCTGCATATCTATAGGGAGGGGGGGGAACTGCCCTGCATATCTATAGGGAGGGGGGGAACTGCCCTGCATATCTATAGGGAGGGGGGGAACTGCCCTGCATATCTATAGGAAGGGGGGGGGGAACTGCCCTGAATATCTATAGGGAGGGGGGGAACTGCCCTGCATATCTATAGGGAGGGGGGGAACTACCCTGCATATCTATAGGGAGGGGGAGAACTGCCCTGCATATCTATAGGGAGGGGGAACTGCCCTGCATATCTATAGGAAGGGGGGGGGAACTACCCTGCATATCTATAGGGAGGGGGGGAACTACACTGCATATCTATAGGGAGGGGGGGGACTACCCTGCATATCTATAGGGAGGGGGGGGGACTACCCTGCATATGTATAGGGAGGGAGAGGGGAACTGTCATACAAATCTATAGGGTGGGAGGGGGGGGGGCTGCCATGAAAATCTACAGGGAGGGAGAGGTTGATATGTATGAAGGAGGGCAGAGGAGGGGGGCTGATATATGTGACTGTGGGAGTTTTGATGTGACGGGGGGGGGATAGCTACAGAGTGGAGGTAAGGAAAATAGCTGCAAAGGGGATGGATGCAGGGTGGGCGGTAAAGAAAATGGCTGCAGCAGGGGTTAAGGAAAATGGCTGTGGGGGGGGGTTGTGGTTAAGGAAAATGGCTGCAGGGGGTATTTAAAAAATAGAGCAGCTTTGGGGGGCAGAATCTCATGATTGTGTGGTGGTCACATGGGTGGTCTCAGCAATCACTAGAATACTAAATATTAGTGAGATGGGGCTGGTAGAGGTTTGTATTTGATTGACAACAAATATTCAGATATTGCTTATATGGCCTGTCCAATGGGGTACTTTTAGCTGGCCATAATGGAGTGTTTTGTTTTAACTAAAGGGCCTAATCATTCAGGGTTTGCATTATAATACATTTTTGCATTTTCAAAACAGGACGCCAACTTTCCAGAAGCCAGCGAGAGGATAACAAAGTTGCAAGAGAGAAGAGCAAGAACAGGTAAGAGACAATGGCACAATCTGTCTAAATTTGAATGCCGGAGAATACACATGAACATTCATATTCAGGAGTGTTCCTATACACCTATATATTCGGAGGAGGGGGGAGGGGGGGGGGCGCTGCAGCCGTATTAGCCTAGGGCGGCCAGAACCCTTACTCAGGCCCTGCTGGTATCTCTAATCTAACATATGATGTAGTGAGAACTGGGTTTTAAAATCAGCTAACCTGTTAGAGAGGTGGGGGCCTAGTAGCCTAGTGCTGGGTACTTTAATCTGGCCCACTGATGCAAAGTGTGCTACTGCTTAAAACTAGAGCAACACAGTTACCCTACCATTATGTAGTTTCCCTTGTTGCGATAGGGACTCAGCAGTTTAAATTTCACTGGTGCGTTTGTACTGGCTTTGGGGTCAAATTTATAACATAAAGTTCATGATTCACTAACATAATGGAACTAGGAAACAGTTTAAAAATGATGACAAAAAATAAGGATTTAAATGCTTCACAGCGAAACTTTGCAAATACAGGGTCTGATTAATGCTAAGACATACATTTAATGGCAAAGTGTATCTGGCATGAAATAGTTCTGCGCATCTGCAATTCACATCTGCTCACCACTGATACTGACACACGTCTATGGCTTGAGAAGTAGAACGGAGGAGGGAAGGACTGTCTAATCTAGGCTATGTACAGTAAAGGCATACCAACACAGATATGGTTGAGTCCTGTGTTTGTTGTAAGTACACTTGCTTTCAGCTGTATCACTTGCACCCACTAAAGGTCAGGTGTAAATGCCGATTGATAGTGATGGCTGAAACAGCATAGTATTTGATTTAAAAAATTGCATGTATGCATGTCAGTAGCTTTCACATAACAACTGTATGCAACTAAGATATTTGATGGAAACGCATTGTATGTACAGTATGTACAGTATGCATTAAATATTCTTTATGTACTTAATATAAAAAATGTAAAAAATATTTTAGATCTGAAAAATAAATATTTATATAAATTATTATAGTCATAACAGTTGTTATTTTAATGTTTGATAACATAATTTTTTTATTTTGAAAATATTATTATCTAAAGATTTCCTAATAAGAAATTAGGTAGTAGAAAGGACAAGAGATACAGAAAGTGGAGGGGAGGGGTGGGGGGGGGGGGTGGGAGCATGGTAATGAAGGAGTTGATGACAGTTGTACAAACAGTATGTTCTTTGGTACAAGGGACAATTGAGATCATCTTAACATTCACCATACCATAATCTAAGTCACCAAAGGTGTGGTTGAGAAGTAGAAAAGGATAAGGGTAGGGTGAAGCTGGAAGGTCAGGGTGAAGGGATTCAGGGGGATGTTAGTAAGGGGGTAGAAGGGGGATACCGGAGCATGTATTATATGTATGTTTAGCTGAGGATGAACAGAGAGCTTTGGGACTGGAAGGTGGCTATCCTCATAATAAGAAGTCCAGGCGGTCCAAATGTTGGAAAATTGAATGTTGCAGTCGTGGATAATACTGGTAATACGTTCTAACTTGTATGTTTTCCAGATCTTGTGTGTTAGAGCTTGAGTGGAGGGGAGTCAACCGTTTTCTAGTTTAAGCGAATGAGAGATCTGGCTGCCTGTAGAATGTGACCAGTCAACTTTTGTGTATGTTCCGGGACACCAAGGGCCGGGCAAGGGAGGAGGTGTTAAGAGATTTTGTGAAGGAGGTGTACCTGTGTGATACATGAGATCATGTGGCGGAACCATTTCCAGTAACCCTCAATCCTGGGACAGTCCCACCATTGGTGGGCCACCAACTATGGGACAGAGTGCCCTCCACACCACAGCTCGCCAACAGGAAATTGAAGCATTGGGATAGATATCTCCAAGCCCGGAAAGCACTAAATACCAGCAGAAGTTGAGCTTATATGTTTTCTCTCTCAGTTGCTTACAAATGGAACTTTTGGCGGTCAGGAGGAACCAGCCAGCCACAGAAAAGAGGCACTGCTGCAGCTATACCAGCCACCCAGAAGTAAGCGGTTCTATGCGCCATTGAAGGAGCTTAGTGGTGGCAGCTGAATTCTCCTACAACTATTGCGCAGTTGGCATTGGCAAGTCGGCAAGCTTCTGGTGGTAGGTGACACCAGTACGAGTGGTCTGTAACAGTCAGTTACTGATCGTGAGATAGAAACCCAGATAAACTGTGTAGGAAGAACATACATCCCTTCATCCTTGTTTACCCTACAGACCAGGTGGAAAAGTAAGCCCACCCAGTTACAGAGCGTGAGCATGCACTAGCATTACCTTTGTGAGGTGTGAGGCCAGGTAATATTTGTGGAAGCAAGGCCCAATCCTCCCTCCCTCGAGTGTCTGTGAAGGACTTTTAGGCGAAATCTGCATCTTCCGGAGGTCTAAATAAATCTTGTGATGCAACTCTGTAGGTCCTTGAGGGTGGAGGAGGGGATTCTAACTGGTAGGACTTGGAAAAGGTAAAGGAGCCTGGGGAGTGCATTTTAACCACAGCTACCCGTCTGATCCCTGATATATGGTGGGAAGCCTAGCATCGGAGATTCTTTTTAGGTTACCAATCAGTGTTGGGAAGATGGCAGAATACAGCTGGTTATAGTGGTTAGTGAGGTATATCCCTAAGTAATTCAGTTTATGTGGCTGGCAGCGAAACTGCAAGTTGGATTCCAAGATGCTAAGGATGTCCGGAGGAATGTTGAGGGGAAAGTGCTTTTATCCAAGTAAAATTTTAGAGCTGGCCGTAATGACTAATGGAATCAAGGACAACTGGGACTGTGATGTGGGGGTTAGTAATTGTAAGGACGGTGTCATCTACATAGAGGTCCTGGGTGTCCACTTTTATACCCATTATGTCTGAGTTATTTCATATGGAGTCAGCCAGGGACTCAATCATTAGGGCGAAAAGAAGGGGCAACATGTGGCATCCCTGTCTGGTGCAATTTTTGATGTGAAGCGGTACTGAAGAGGCACCATTCGCTAGGATTTTTGCCGAGGGGTTGTGGCAAAGCACTGAGACACCACTGAGGAAGGAACCCGAGAACCCCAATATCAGTGCGGGAGTCGCAGCTATATTAGTAATGTGTAATAAGTGTATCCCCTTCCGTGTGTTGTCTGCCTCTTGTCTTCCAGGGATAAAGCCTGTTTGATCTGGGTGGATCAGAGAGGGCATGACCATGGCTAAATGGTTTGCCAGCAATTTGGCGAAAAGCTTGAGGTCCACATTGATTAGCGAAAGAGTCCTATAGTTGAAGCACAATATGGAATCCCGACCGTCCTTTGGGATGACCACTATGTTCGACGCTGTAGTGACTCCATCAAACTTCCTACCACGTAGAACAGAATTTAAAAATAAAACAAAAGAAGGGGCGTAAGGGTCGGGGGAAAATTTATTGTTGTACAAGGCCTTGAAGCCATCAGGTCCAGGCGCAGACTATGTCTTAATCGTGGCTATAAGCTCCTCTGGGGTCACATCGACATTAAGGGATGCTAGCTGGGTCCAGGTCAGTTGGGGGAGGTGACACTTCAGTTGGTATTGTTTGATCCGTTAATTAAAGTTTTGGGGGGGTATCTGCATGCAGATCATATAATAACAAGTAATAAGAGTGAAATTGGTTTGCAATTTTTTGAGGGTCATATAGCAGTTGCCCTTTAGAGTCTTTGACACAGCACAGTGCTAGCTGCTTTTGTGGAGAGAAGGTGGTTTAATTGGCCTCTAAGCGCTAACAATTTTTGGTACTTTCTACATTTGGGGAAGTGTTGATCTTGAGTAGTAAGCAACTCTATGTCTGTATCCAGTACAGAAATGCATTGTTTCAGTTTTTTCTAATCTTCTCTGGCTAGTGTTATAAGAGTTCCACGGATGTAATTGGTGTGCCTTCCATATCACGAGGGTGGGGACATCAGGCCAAGGCCACTCTATTGTCTTTCTTGTAAAGAAGGTGATCCTGCAATCACCAGCAAAAACACGATGGGCACTGAGCCCGGATGTCTATCTCCAGCGTCACTATGGTATGATCTGTCCAAGAGACGGGAATGTCATCTGCCCTGTGGAGCAGCTGTGTGGAGGAATAGTCGACCAGTAGCAGGTCAATTCTCAAATGGACTTGATGAGGAACTGAGAAATTGGTGAAAGCCCTGGCCGATGAATAAAAGACCCACCAGAGGTTATGCAGTGCTGATAACATAACATTTTTTTGCGTTCTGACATACACTTTTATGGTACATAGGGGCAGGTTGGGCTGGGGGGAATCTGCCCCCCTGGGCTGGTCCCATAGTGGACTACCTTGGACTGGGTCACCGGGCCATATGCATATTTTTCTCTTTAAAATGTTTCTAATAGGCTGCTGAGTCTAGTCTTGCCTCCTTGGCTAAAATTTGCCAGCCCTCCCCTGATACATATGCATGTGTGTATACTGCAGTCTGTTATGTGTGTCTACGTACGACAAGTACTGTTTAAGCTGAGCATACCTCCACTCAGATTCTACTCGAAATGTATCTTGAGATACTCTTATATTTGAATGCAGACAGAACTGCACTCATTTTGCATGCTCCATTTTGCATGCTCTTTTAAAACTTATGAGCAAGTTGCTTTTAGATATAGGTCAAGCTCACAGTCTTTTGGTGACAGAAGAAACACAGCAATAGCTTTTTAGTTTTGCACATTACAAATATTGGCTTTCATCTGTCACCGTTAACGACCCTGCAATTCTACAAGCTTAAAGAGTAGCAGGATTGCATGCAATGGAAACATCTCACATCAACACTAAATTAATTTCTACCTTATCCCGAAAGGAAAGTATGTGAGTCTCAGACACATCCATCCTGGGGCAGTTGTGGAAAAAGATTTATAATGCTTTAGATATCGTTTGAAGCTATCCTTGACCCTAAGATGTGTCTTCTACATTTCCTCAAGCAAGTCCTCTGTAAACAAACTTGTACTTTTTGCTCCATGCTGACATTAAGTAGTAAATCTAAGTTTCTAAATATGAAATGGGGAATATTAATGACTGTCCATTCTTGAATTTGAGAGAGAGTAATAAAAGTGAAACAAACTTAATATCGGATAGCATGGTAAATTTCATTTAAATAATGTGTTGTTTGTTCTGCCTCCAGTTTTTTGTTTTTAATATTATTATTTATTTATTTATTAGCAAGGCCAAAAACTATGTGAAGACAGCTGCTTACATTTCCTGCACCCCTAAATTGATGGATCTTGGTAAATAACTAAAATTAATTTGTTTCATGTCAGTAACTCTGTTATGAAAGCGCTAAACGGCACTTCAAATTTTGTTGTGTGACATAATTTACCAAGTTTTGTACAAATGCACCCATTATACAGGTAAGCTCATGGATTTGAAGGCATGTGGGGGTTCAAAATGGTGCATCTTCTGATTGGAGTTGAGTGAATCATGGTATTCCTTGCAAAATGTGGATTAGGTGCATGAATGTGCCTCATTAGACACATGCAAAAATTAAATTTAGTTTTGCAGAACGAGATATACTAAAATTAAATTAACAGTGGAGAAGGTGCATTTAAGGTGGCATTCCCTATTTTCTATAAGGTTTCACAATATTTTCCCCACAAAACTACAAAAATGTTAAATGTCCTCTGTTGCGTCCCAATATATAGTTTGCAATAAAGATGCTCAGATGCAATTGCTGTGGCTCCAAAGCACATAGGTTTTATTTGCAAAGTATTACAAGGCAAAGTTTGGCATGCATACGCTTGCGCTGTTGGCATATATCAGAACGCTCTGGTTTTCAAAGACAGAGGTGAACAATTTATACACTGTACAGTTGTAAAAAGCAGTGACATAACAAAGATACATAGTTACAGTTTTAAGGTCCACTATCATAGGTTGATGGGTCATGACCTCCCTAAAACTCGATGTCCCATTGTTTAATTTCTCTGGTCATTGTTCCTTGAGGTTGTCAGGTGTCCTTCTTCAGGCTCCCACCTCCAGACCTGTATAAACTGGTTAATTTATGACAATTCTGAACTTGCTATTTGGTGTATGAAAACTGATATTATTTATAAGTAGCATTTGCAATGTGCGAGCGCTACATAATTAATACCGGAAACATTCTCATGCAATTGCAAACAGAATTATACCAAACTGGATGTAATTTAAATGTTGAAATCATTAATTAGCCTCTTCACCACTTTATATTTTATATTAAAAGACAGAAAATATGTTAATCATATTTGAATGTAGCTGCAATAATAATTACATTGCATATTAATCACATCGCAACTGGTTGTAGTGTACAGAAATTATCATCCAATTATTTCTTCACCACCTCCAATGACGGACTTCGGCGCATTTGTACAAATAAAAAGACAAAGTAGGTCTGCATTTTTCGTGGTTCATGAATTACACTTACTGTCATGTACGTATTGTGAAAGCCAAAGTTAAACAATTGTTGGTCATGATTCCAGCCTAATGCAATGAGTTATAATGACCTCCCACACAACTGCAACTGGGCCAAACAGCACATGGGGCATGTTGCCAAAGAAGAACATGCATCCTAAAGGTTCCTGAAACTGACAGAGGTTTAATTTGTTTAGGTAGCAAATGAAATTGCCAGCAACTGAGGATAAAAGAAATATAAATAATTCAGACAACTGAATCAGGTTGGTAAAAATGTAATTTGTGTGATACTCTGTGTTGCTTCAAGGTATATATGGCAATGGATTCAAGTCAGAGAGTGGTGTAGTCAGAGTTGTGCTGCTGTGCCCATGAATAAAGTTATGCTCTCAGTTGTTGCTATTGATTGTATTACTGCTATTTGGAATGTTATTTCCATTGAGTTGAAGTTTATAGGTAACACTTATAAATGCTCAATAAATGTTTTAAATGCATGTGGTGTTCCTTACAAGCTATTTCTTTATTAAATCAATTTGTTTCATGATAGCATTGCTTTCTAAAAGGGATGCAATGTGACAAAATATGATCTATTACCCAGATTAAAGACACTATTTATTCCATATTGCTTTACAATATATTGGACAACTGTGCTGTTTTATTTTTACTGCATTCCTTACAACTTGACCTTTGAAACTATCCAGATCCTGGAATACAATTTCTAGTTCAGAGTCTGTTTTCCGGATACCATCACTAATTTTCTGGGCAGTTATTTTTCTTATTTTTTCCTACATATAGGTCATGTCTGACTTGTAACTACATTGGAGTTTGAAATATGGTGGAAACATTTGTGAACTTCTGAGTACAATTATGTTTTTATTCTGTAGTTCCCTTGAGTAAGCTTCTAAGTTGCATCTCAGGCTCTCTCACAACCAGTTCTGTAGGTGAATCGCAAACAGGTGACTGCGCTTATCTAGGTTTAATTACAGCAAATAAAGGACTCTCATGGTATAGTAAATAATGTACAATCAATGAAACTACTGAATGAAAGCAGTGTACATTTTTCAAATAAAAATAAAGCTTATCTGTCAAATGCTCGATAGATGTGCTACGGGCAGAATCCTCACCTCTAACCTATAATCATTTCATTATCTATGAAGGAAATACACATCCAGAAGACAACCGCCCATGTATGAAATTTTTTAAAACAGCCAAATTTTATTTTAAACAAGCTTAAAAACCCCTTACAAATGGTAGCATAAAACAGCACTTATCTGAGTCCACAATGATATTGATGCCAAGGAGGAATACTTGAAGTTGTCCAGATCAGCAGGTGTAACTCTTCCACAAATATTGCACTAACAGTAAAAAATAACTCTTAAACATGGCAATATCGTAAGGACAAAATCTCTCATATTTCGTTCTCTCGAACGTCATCAGGGATACCCCTGAGCTGAGGATTCTGCCAAAGTACATCTATCGAGCAATTGACAGATAAGCTTTATTTTTTTTATTTGAAAAATGTATGCTGCTTTCATCCAGTAGTTTCATTGATTGTACATTAATTACTACACCATGAGCGCCCATTCTTCCTATGTTTTTTTATCCTAGGTTATTCCATTTAGAAGAAACAAACTGCTATTTGCCTTTGGATTTGATTTATTTTTTATGGCTTATATGTAGTGAATTGTTTATGAATTTGGTGTATATAATTTTCAGAGCAGCAAGGAAACTAAGAGATTGCTTTAATTACAGCAAAGTATATATAACACCTTAATTAGAATAGGCCACAATTTTGGGACTCAAATACACACACAAATATTTGGCCACAAAATTGCAGCCTAATGTATATATCTTACATTATATATATCATTAGATATGTGCAATTCAACTACCAGTGTAAGGATGTGGCCAAATCAAGATATGCTGAAAGTGTATCTTGATGCAACACCAGTAAAGATAAGCATTTAAAGTGTAAAAAGGAATAAATACATTTGAAAGACAGAACGTCTCCCTCTCCAATAAAAATGTTACCAGCATCTGCACTAATAGCATGGGTTAGTTACCATGGCTAGGTTTCAACTAATGCAGGTTGATAAATGGAATGCGCAAAGTCCCCATTCAATGCCCCAATCAGCACTAGACAATGCTAGGCTGGACTTACCACACTAGAACAGGTAGACCACACTGTCATATTGCGGACCAGCCGCAGCCCAGTCAGCACAAACTGAATTCCAACAGGGAATCGGGCCTGAAAGAATGCATGCCTCTTTTTAAAGAAAACCATAATTATGTTTATGCAGCACTCCTTGCCCTCGGTGGAAAGTTAGAACAGCATTTGTTTAGGGTGTGAGACTACAAGTCCAAGTAAGGCCTGGTAACTGATTGAATATGCTGGCCCTTTTAGTGCTACAAGTATCAGCATGCACATGCCAGAACATACTTGCCCTAGGATCTGTGATAGTACTTTTTTAAGCTAACAACACAATGCCATCACCTCCTTAAATCCTATATACATATCACCCAAGTTAGTGAACTCTCTCCTAGTTTCTGTTTGTGTTTATCTACCAACTCACTTAACTCTCCTGTAGTTATTTAATGCTTCTTCTGTCATTTGCTATGATTGTGATTGTGGATGACTAATGCTGTTTGAATTCATCATCATAGTCTGGTAATATATGTGATCCTTCCCATCGGCTAATTTGTGCTCTCTTTTCTTTATTCAATTTAATATGTTTGATAGTCATTGGATATGCTTTGGGGGAATTAATAAGGAGGGTCATTTTCATCTAGGTCTATATCTACTTTTGAATCTGAATATTTATCCATGAATTATGTTGTATGACTCACCCCTGTTGTTTCATGACTGTTCTAGCCTGTGCTATAGTTAACTCCCCATTTTCATTAGCATATATTTTCAATGCTTAACTTTTATAATTATTATTATTATTATGTTGACTGTTTTGTTTTATTATTTTGCATACATGAGGTGTGGTTACATGATTGGTCTCTTAGTCCAGTTACAATATAGAGTGTTAAGTAAAGCACAATCATGTGTATCTCTAAGTTACACATAATCAGATATAGTCATTTGATTCACCTCTCAGCCATTTTATAGCGTGGCAAGTATCATGAGATTTTGTTACCCTGAAGATAGCATAGTAATGGCATGAAAACAAGTCTGTAGTATGTTCAACAGATCATGATTCACTTTTTAGTTACTCACTCATCCCTTATCTCTACTGTCCTAACCACTTCCCTTGCTGATCCTTTTACATCTTATATTCCTCTTCACTCTCCAACTACTTCTACAGTCTCTCACTTTAGTTACCTGTCCTGTTCTCTTTTCCTCACCTCTCTTGTAACCTGTCACAGTCTTTATCTTCTTCCATACTCTCATTTGTCTTTTCAACAAAAAAAATTTCTCTTATATCTCTGCAAAGTCTCAATTACTACATCTCCTGTACCTTATTATTCTCCATTCAACACTTCCACCCACTCCCCCTCATGGCTCCCCACATCACTACTCCATACTACAGACCCAAGCCTATCCCCTCTATTCACTCGCTCCCCTCTCCACCACATTTCACCCTGTCCCCCCCCCCCGAACATCCAATTCCCTCAACCTTATTACCATCACTGCTTTTACTCACCTTCCCCATGTCCTGTGCACTCTGGAATGCAAAATCTGTGTGCAACAAACTCACTCCCATTCATGACCTCTTCCTTTCCCATTCCTTTGATCTTCTGGCCCTTACAGAAAAGTGGATCTCCCACTATGATACTGCTTCTCCCGTTGCACTCTCCCATGGGTAGCTCTCCTTCTCACACACTCCCCATCCTGAGGACCGCCTAGGAGGTGGTGTAGGTGTCCTACTGTCTCCTGGCTACACCTTCAATGTTATTCCCCCTGAATCCTCCCTCTCCTTCTCCCCCTTTGAAGTTCACTCCACCTGTCTCTTCTCCTCTCTCCACCTTCGTGTTGCAGTCATCTATCATCTTCCTGGCACATCCTCTCAATTTCTTGATACTTTGCCGCCTGGCTTTCCCATTTCCTCTTTTCTAATCTTCCCACTATTATCATTGGGGATTTTAACATCCCTACCGACTCTCCTAATACTACTGCTGCCTCTAAATTCCTCACTCTCCCATGATCTCTCCCAATGGACAACTTCCGCCACCCACCGTGATGGTCACTCTCTGGATCTAGTTTTCTCCTTTCTCTGTGACAGCTCCAACTTCTCCAATTCTGTCTTCTTCCTCTCTGACCACAATCTCCTTTCCTTTACACTCTCTTTACCCCTTGCCCCACCTCTCCACTTAAAGTCACTCGCATGCTGCGTCACATTAACAGCATTGACCCTATCATCTTTGCACCCTCTCTCAAACCCTTACTTGCTCCCATTTCTTCCCTATCATGTCCCAAAGCTGCCGTCTCTCTTTACAACACCACGCTCTCTGTTGCCTTGATACTGCAGCCTCTGCCACCCCCCTTCGTCCCCACCAATCTAAACCCCAACTCAGGGACTTCCCTCTTACTCGTCTCCTCCAAAAGTGCTCCCGCTTCTCTAAACACCGATGGAGGAAATCCCGCTTCATTGCTGACTTCACCCACTATAAATTTATCCTTTCTTCCTACTATGCTTCCATCTCTCTTGCCAACCAAACCTTTTTTTACATCCCTCATCTCCTCCTTGTCCAATAAACCCTGACGCCTCTTTGCTACCATTAATTCTCTACTGTATCCTCCCCCACGTCCTCCGCCCTCGTCCATCACCGCTCTTGACTTTGCCATCTACTTCAAAGACAAAATTGACTCTATACACAATGATATCTGTTCTCGTCAGACTTGCCTCTCCCCAGCTGTCCTCTCTATCACTCACTCTGCCACCCTTGTCTCCTACCCACCTGTTACTGTGCCTGAGATCCTCACTCTTCTCTCTGCCTCTTTTTCTACAACTTGTCCTGTCCCCTCCAAGTTCCTCCACTCCCTCTCTTCCAGTGCCTGTCACCTTGCTCACATATTTAACCTCTTTCTCTTCACTGGTATCTTCCCCTCGGCCTTCAACCATGCTCTCATCTCTCCTATTCTCAAGAAACCTTCCCTTGACCCATCTTCTCTGTCAGGGGCAGGCTGGGCTGGGGGGCAGGGGTACTTAATACAGCAATAATGAGAATGGTTAGATTAATGGAAGCAGCGACAAGTGCTGCAAATCACAGGGAGAACATATAGCAATTCAAGCATCAATATAAGAGAAGGCATAGTACTGGGACTGAGGCAGAGAGGAATCCAGAGCGGAACACCACATACAGCAATGCAGGGAGACAAGATATGTCACAGTGCAGAGATGGAGAATCCGACAAGGTTAAGCAAAGAGGAGGGTTGGTAATTATCTACGGCGGAGCATAGCTAATTACCAACAGCAGGGTTGAAGGTAATGAGAGTCTGTGTATCACAGTAGAGGCAAACTTGAGAGTTAACAGAGTCTTGTAATATGCACATGAAGATACTTGCAGCAAGGAAGTCCCAGGAGAAGTGCTCCAGCACTTGGTTAAAGAAATGAAATTCTTTCACAAGGAAGACACAGGGTCAGGATAAACAAGGGTCTATTGAGTCAGGGTAGCAAACAAGTTGACAGTGAGCAGGTGTCAGTGCTGAGTTTAAATAGAGCAGGTTTGAACGACCCGCCCTGAGGGCAAGTCATGTGATCCACAGGAGAACAGAGCAGACAGGGACAGTAGCTAACCAGGACAGGATTGTTGCAGTCTGCTTCTGGCTCCCCCCCCCTCTTCCCCTTTCTATTGGAGTCCCACAAGGCTCTGTCCTTGGCCCTTTGCTCTTCACTCTCTACACCATCTCTCTTGGTGAACTCATACAATACCACATCTATGCTGATGACACTCAAATCTATCTTTCCTCCCCTGACCTCTCTCCCTCTGTCCTAAACCAAGTATCTAGCTGTCTCTCTGCTGTAATTACCTGGATGTCACAGCGCTTCCTGAAACTCAACATCTCCAAATCCGAGCTCATCATCTTTCCTCCTGCCAATGTTGCTATCCCTCCCAATATCTCTCTCTTGGGTGACAACATTACTCTTTCTCCTGTCACCCAAGCTCACTGCCTTGGATTCACCCTTGACTCAGCCCTCAGCTTTAACCCTCATATCCAGTCCCTCACCAAATTCTTCCACTTCTGTCTCCGTAACTTTATTAAAATCTGTCCGTTCTTCTCTCAGGAAGCAACAAGAATACTGGTCCATTCACTCATCATTTCTCGTCTTGACTTTTGCAACCTCCTTCTCACTGGTCTCACTCGCTCTCCCACTTTTGATCTTCAAAACATACAGAATGCACGGCTCAGCTCATCTTCCTCTCCCACCGCACCTCTTCTGCTTCTCCTCTACATAAATTCTTTCATTGGCTCCCTGACTGTTTCAGAATTCAGTTCAAGCTCCTTACCCTCACTTACAAAGTCCTTATCAACACTTCTCCTCCTTACATCTCTAACCTTGTCTCGAGGTATATACCTACCCGGCCACTCCGCTCCGTCTCTGACCTCCGCCTCAATTCAACTCTCATTACCTCCTCCCATGCTCGCCTCCAAGACTTCTTCCATGCTGCCCCTAATCTTTGGAACTCCCTACCCCATCTCACTCGACTCTCCCCTAACCTTCAGTCCTTCAAACGCTCACTCAAAACTCACCTTTTCAAGCTCGCCTATCCTACCATCTACTAACAATTCTATCCATCACCTCCTCTTCCTCATCTGCCGTCTTATTTTTTCTCCCAGATGGTCCTAAAATCTCTCACCACCCCTCTCTTTAGAATGTAAGCCTTCACAGGCAGGGTCCTCTCTACCTATAGTCCCACGTCTGTCTCCTATCCCTCGTACATGCTGTCACGTCTTTTGCTGCACTCTGTGTAAGTCCCCATAGCACTACTCACACTCATCTGATCTACTGACATGTATTACTTCATGTATTTTTTACTTGCTTCCGTATCCGGCGCTACACAATCTGTGACGCCTTATAAATAAATAATAATAGTATGATTGGAGCATGAATATCCTGACCTTGTATGTTACAACTTTTAACATTATGGATTTATGCATTTTTTATTCCAGTTAATACTTAAAGACAATTTTGGTTGATTAAGCACCATATTGCTACGGCTAGTGGCTAATGTCATAAGCTTGCAGAACTAGTGGTAGAGGTCATCACCTATAGCAGCCGCTCACAGGTACTCAGATGGCCCAGAACTTAACTCTAGCATAGTATAAGCTTATAAGCAACACTGCAGTGAGGAAATAGGAAGTGGCAGGTAGAATGATAGCGGATAGTTAGAAGCAGGCCAAGGTAAGGAATCTGTGGCAAACAGAGTGGTCAAAGAGCAGACAAAGGGTCAAGCTATCTCTAAAGATCAATTGTGCAGATATTGTAGTTTATATGGTAAATATCTCATTCTACCACTGCACAAGCTATCTCTAAAGATCAATTGGGCAGATATTGTAGTTTATATGGTATGGTTACCCTCTATTTGTTTGTTTAAGAATTTTATTACTTTGTAGTGTGTGATTAGTGGGGGTTAACTCATGAAAGTAGTCACATGGCTATTCGAACCTATTTAAACAGCAGCATTAGGCTGGTTAAGCCTATGAGGCTGTTAGGTAGTGAGAATTCTTCTAAGTGAAATTCTTACAAGTGTATTAACTAGTATAGTTAGAGATATACAAGAGATGAACACTGCTACATGAAGACAACATTCAACAATCAGCCCTGAGCTCTGATATCCTCCACCACATGGATTGCTAACTGCCTGGACTTTCCCTGCTGAACTGTTTCTCACACTTATTCAGGCCTGCTGCAGTATTATCACTTGGTGATTCCTCTTATGCTGCTTGGATTCCCACTTTTAAACCACACTGTTGCTCCACTTAGCTTGAACTTTGAACTGGCTCCCTCTTGTTCTGTGGATTTGTATAACCAGCTCAGTGCACCTTGTATTATGCCCTGTTTTATACTATTGCCTTTTAAATCATGCCTGATGTTACTGTTTCACCTAACTGTTTTTTCTAAACCCACCCATCTGCTATCTCTGCTGTCCTTTCTGCTTCTTATTCCCTGACTCATACTTAACATCTCTTTTTCCTCTTTTCCCTCCTTCTACCTTTGCATTCTTTTTTATTCACCTTTTGTGCTCTCACCATTTCCTCACTACACTTGTAATCCCTTACCATTCTTGATTTCTGAATTCTTTCAACTGTCTATTCCACACCTTCTCTAGCATTATCATTATTTAATCCTCTCTTACTTCTGTCCTCTCCCTCTATCCCCCTGCTTCCCATGTCCAACATTTCCATATTCTTCCTCCTCCTCACTCCCCCCTCTCACTTCCCATCCCTCTCCCTATTTCACTCCTCTCATCCCTTCTGTGCCTCTGGGCCCCTTATCTAACATGCTGCCCCCTCTTACATCTTTTCCTCTCTCCTCCCTTTCCCCACTCACACCCTTTCCCTCTTGTCCCCTTCGCTGCTCTTCTTTCAGCGTCAATCTGCTCCTACCTACCTCCTCCCTCTTTCCCCCCAGCTAATCTTCTCCCTCACGTCACTCCTATCTTCTGCCTCTCCCATTCATAAACCCCCTTTTCTGCCCCATCTCCACTCTTCCCCTACCTTCCCCTTCCCCTACCTCTTGCTCCCCTGCCCCTCATCTCCTGTCTGCTGATAAATCCCCTCTTATTTCTGCGTCTCGTCCAATTCCAACCCTCTCTTCCTGTCATTACCCTCACTCCATATCTTACTCACCCTTGCAGACGAGCAACCCCAACAATCTCATCCACATCTCTCCTCTTCCCTCTCTTCCACTATCCTGTGGTCTCTGGAATGCCAGATCAGTCTGCAACAAATTGACCTCTATCCATGATCTCTTTATCTCTAGATCCTTCAACCTGCTTGCCATCACTGAAACCTGGCTATCCCCTGAGGACACTACCTCTCCAGCTGATCTCTCTTTCGGGGGCTTGTCCTTCTCCCACACACCCAGACCTGGGGAACGGCAAGGTGGTGGTGTCGGCATACTTCTATCCTCCTGCTGTTCTTTTCGGGTTCTTCCCCCTGAACCCTCCTTCTCTTTTTCCTCCTTTGAGGTACACTCTATCCGCCTATTCCACCCAGTCCACCTTCGTGTTGCTGTTATCTACCGTCTTCCTGGTCCTGTCTCCCAATTTTTTGATCACTTTGCCACCTGGCTCCCTCAGTTTCTCTCCTCTGACCTTCCCTCCCTGATCTTGGGGGATTTTAATATCCCTATAGACAATCCCTCAGACCCTGCTGCCTCCAAACTTCTCTCCCTCTCCTCCACCCTTGGTCTCTCTCAATGGACCTCCTCTCCCTCCCACCGCAGTGGCCACTCCCTAGATCTGGTTTTTTCACACCTCGGTACTGTCTCTGACCTCATTAATTCACCTTTTCCTCTCTCGGACCACCATCTCCTCTCTTTTAGCATCTCTCTACCCCTCTCATGGTCCCCGGCCCCAAGGTTACTTTCACCAGGCGTAATCTTGACACAGTTGATCCTACCAGTTTCTCCTACTCCCTGGGCTCGCTCCTCTCCCCCATCACCACTCTTTCTTGCCCCGATAAGGCTGTCTCCTTCTACAATCGCATTCTTACCGCTGCACTTGACTCTGTCGCCCCAGCTGTCACCGTCAAGCTTTGTCGGTCCCCCCCCACAACCGTGGCACACTAAACTTACCCGCTATCTTCAAAAATGCTCCCGCAGTGCAGAACGGCTTTGGAGAAAGTCACGCACTCATGCTGACTTCCTCCACTTCAAGTTCATGCTTGCCTCTTATAGTTCGGCCCTTTCCCTCTCTAAACAATCTTTCTTCTAAGCTCTCATTTCTTCCCAATCCTCCAACCCCCGTTGGCTTTTTGCCACCTTCAACTCCCTCCTCTCCCCTCCCCCTCTCCCACTCCCCACCATGCTCTCTGCTGTGGACTTTGCTACCCACTTCACCTCCAAGATTGAGTCTATACGTCATGACATCTCCCAGCAGTCCCTTCTTAACCCACCCTCTCCCCCCTCCCTGCCCATTCTGTCCCCCTTCTCACCCTCCTCTACTGCTGCTATCTCCTTTCTCCCCTCCAGCTAGCTCACCCTCCTTCTCTTCCTTCACTCTGGTATCTGCAGATGAAGTCCATACCCTTCTCTCTTCCTCTCCCCCTTCCACTTGCACACAGGACCCAATCCCCTCCCACCTCCTCCGCTCTCTCTCTCCCGAAGCCTGCTCCCACCTTGCACACCTCCTCAACCTCTCCCTCTCCTCTGGAATCTTCCCCTCCTCTTTTAAACATGCTCTTGTCTCCCCCATACTCTAGAAACCGTCCCTCGATCCCGCCTCTCTCCCTAATTACCGCCCTATTTCACTTCTTCCTTTTGCCTCCAAACTCCTTGAACGGGTTGTCTACAACCGTCTCACCTCCTTTCTTTCCTCTCACTCACTACTTGACCCGCTCCAATCTGGTTTTTGCCCCCTCCTCTCCACTGAAACTGCCCTCACTAAGGTCACTAATGACCTTTTCCT
This sequence comes from Mixophyes fleayi, assembly GCF_038048845.1. Taxonomy (NCBI): domain Eukaryota; kingdom Metazoa; phylum Chordata; class Amphibia; order Anura; family Limnodynastidae; genus Mixophyes; species Mixophyes fleayi. The sequence continues at coordinate 190,560,493 of NC_134402.1, read as the reverse complement.
CGCTAAATCCAATAGACACTACTCCCTTCTTATCCTTCTTGACCTCTCTGCTGCCTTCGATACCGTTGACCACGCACTCCTTTTGCAAACTCTCAAATCTTTAGGCCTATGTAACACTGTCTTCTCCTGATTTTCCTCTTACCTCACCAACCGCTCCTTCTTAGTCTCTACTCATGATTCTACATCACGCCCTCTTCCCCTACCCGTTGGCGTTCCTCAAGGCTCCGTTCTTGGCCCCCTGCTTTTCTCCCTCTACACCTCCTCCCTTGGTGTCCTCACCGACTACTTTGGCCTCCCATACCACCTCTATGCTGATGATACCCAAATCTATCTTTCAACCCCTGAACTCTCCCCTTCCCTTCTGTCTCATGTCTCCTCCTGTCTCTCGGCCATCCCATCTTGGATGTCCCAACGTTTCCTTAAACTCAATATTTCCAAGACCAAGCTTATAGTCTTCCCCCCTGCCAGGACTCTCCCACCTCCCCCCCTCTCTTTTTCTGTTAATAACACTACCCTCGTTTCTGTCCCCCAAGTCCGATGCCTTGGGGTCATCCTTGATTCCTCCCTCTCATTTAAGCCTCACATTCTGTCCCTCTCAAAATCCTGTTACTTCCACCTTCAGAATATATCTAAGATACGTCCCTTTCTCACCACGGAAGCCACGAAAACCCTTGTTCACTCGCATATTATCTCTCGCCTTGACTACTGTAGCCTTCTTCTCTCTGGCCTACCCGATTCTCGCCTTGACCCTCTTAAGTCTATCCTCAATGCTGCTGCCCACCTCATTTTTCTCTCCCGCCGCTCTATCTCTGCGGTCTCCCTCCAACAGTCACTACATTGGCTCCCCATACCCTACATAATTAAATTTACACTCCTCACCCTCACCTTTAAAGCTCTTAGTCAATCTTCCCCTCCCTACATCTCCAATCTCATCTCTAGCTACACTCCTACTCACCCCTTCCGCTCTGCCTCTGACCGTCGCCTCACTACTTCACTGATCACCTCCTCTCACTCTCCTCTTCAGGACTTTGCCCGGGCTGCTGGCCTGCTGTGGAACGATCTTCCACGTTCCATCAGGTTAGCATCTACTCTCAAAGGCTTCAAGCGTGCCTATAAGACTCATTTCTTTATTCAAGTCTATCAATCCTCCTAACTTTCTTGTCCTGGCTCTCTCCCCTAGTTAGTACCACCCTTTATGTGTCTCCCCCTTCCCTTTAGGTTGTTAGCTCTCATGAGCAGGGCCCTCTTTCCTTGTGTGCTCCTTCTACTGTTCCTTCATCCTCTGTACCTCTTGGCCTGCTTCGCTAGCCCTGTTTTCCCTGTTATATTAATCTTCAGCCTTCTTCATGCTGATTTCTACTATCCCTTTCACTATCTGTCAGATATAATCTGATTTGCTTTACCCTGTCACCTGTGTTTGTATATATTTGTGTATCATGTTGTGTCTTGGTTCTGTTTTCTGTATATGTAATGTACGGCGCTGCGGACCCTTTGTGGCACCTTATAAGTCAAAGATAATAATAATAATAGGGCTTGCAGCGAGCAGGAGTACCCAAATAACAAGCCAGAGGTCAGGGCAATCAGCATATAATCAGAATCCAGAGCAGGCCAAGGGCCAGTACCAGGAAATCAACCAGGTGTCAGCAGACTATACAAGCAGGTCAGCAATCCACAGGGGAAAACACTATAAGCAGCAGGTAGGCAAAGCCCTCCTTGCTTTAAATACCAGATCTGACAAATGAGGGAACGGGGCACTGACACTGATTAATTAATCTTAATTGCACAGCCGCCCGGCTGCTACCTAATGCCAGGATAACTGCAGAGTGTCCCAGTTCTTGCCTGGTAATGGCTGGGGCAGAAGGGGAAGTGATGTCCAGATCATCATGATGACTGCCGGGGGAGTGATCAGGCAATAAACACTGAGCACGGTGCTCGAGGACTGCCTAATCTCATAACACATATCCACTTTATATTATTCATTTGACTTCATTATTTTATTACGGGACACCATTGTGGTAATTTAAATGAACTCTGAATATACTAGTTTTTTTTAAACCCATTTGCAGGTAAATCAGTACCAACTGCAACATTCATATTCCTTGAAGCTTACCTGATTGATCATGTGGACTTCATGTTATATCAAGTTAATGCAGAGCACAAGCTCTTGTTTTTTATGTTGGATCATGTGCATACAATTTTCTGGATGCTACAAATTATTAATCATGAGTACAATAAATTAAGTTATATTTTTTGGGATGTAGTTGGAATATCGACAGTTAACATGTCAACATTCACAATGTCTACACCATAAGGTCAACAGTCATAATGTCAACACAGTTAAAAGTCAACATTCGAAATGTTGACATGAAGCACTAGATTTAAAATGGCAATACAGAAAAAAACAAAACAAAAACAGAACTAAATGTAGAAAAAAAGGTGTGCCACCCCCTCCCCAAAAAACATAACCAACCCTAGTGCTGCCAGCCTAGGATGGTACTAGCAAAATCAGGGTTTTACTACTACCACCACTAGGCTAGGCTGGTTACACTATTGCAGGCAAATTTGCAGCATAGGATCCCACTGCCATAATGCCAAACCAACACCAGGCTGGTTAGCACAGGGCTTGAATCCCCCACTCCATAGGTGTACCCAGCCCTGTGCTGATAGCACTAGAGTTCTTCCCACACCCTGGGCGGTGGGAGTGAGGTAATAATAATGATTTTATTGTAAAAAATTATTTTGTCCCTGATACACTACAGGTTCCAGCATACCCTAGTTGTCGTTAAGTGTCTGGGCATGCTGGTGCTTCTATTACTGTGAGCCCCAGCATACCCATGGCTGCTAGGGCATACTGGTACTTGGAAAACCTCAAGTGCCTGCATTCCATGGCACTTAGGTCCAGCTGGGACCTGTAGTGCACCAAGGAGAAATGTAAATAAAATACACACACCAGTGTAAAAATTATTTAAAGTGAAATAAAAACACCTCTACACATCCCTCATACACCATCTTTATTGCTCACCTACATCCAGGGTCTTCATCTGTAATACATCCAAGGGTCCTTGCCAAAATAATAAACCCTGATAGATTATGCAAGAGTAGCTCCTAAGAGCTCTTGCAAAATGAGATCTTACAGCAGTACTCATATTTATAACATGGGGGTTTCCCACGACAAGTAATCCTGTTTACAGCACCAAATTTTATGAGGTTATCAAGATTATAATTATTAAATACTATCAAAAGAAATAATGACAACTGACACAAAACAAATGTGATACATTATTTTACTTGGCTTTAATGAATGAGGTTAGCATACAATCAGTGATGCCTAGATCTAGATGCATGCTGTCTCTTCACCGACCAGAGAGATTCCAGCGAAAATCCCCACCCTGTTACTTCTTATATACCTTCTGCAATCTCATAGAAATAATTATAATCCAATACTAACATTGGACAGTAGTACTCTAAGTATCAAAGATGTGGTTATATATACCAATAAATGACAGTAACACTACAGCGAAGGCTTAAATTGTAAATGTATTGCTTATACATTATGTGTATACTGATGTGAATGAGATCTCTGTACAGCGCTGCGGAATCAGTGGCGCTATATAAATAAATGGTGATGATGATGATGATGATTATAGCAAAACAAAAAAGAATACACAATCTATTTCTAGTAACTTAATATATCATTCTTATCTAATGTAAGAGTTGCAGAATTTTAACAATATATGGATTCATATATAAGGTTACAATACATTACTTCATACATACTTGGGTCATGGGTTAGATTTTAACTAGGGCCCTATCTTGTGGAGTTTGTGTGGGTTTAATTTGTGTTTTCCCTTTTCCTCCCACACTACAAAGAGATACTAGTAGGTTAATTGGCTTCTGACAAAAGTATGTGTCTGTGTGGTAGGGAGGGAATATAGATTGTAAGCTCAATTGAGTGAGATGTGAATGAGTAAATATTTTTGCACATATATATATATATATATAACTGCTTATATATAAATACCTGAACTTGTTAGAGTTTTACATACAAACTTTTATATAAATTTGATCTCACTTTTAATTGTGAATTACTAATTATAAAATTCCTGTCACATATAGTGTTTCTATAGACTACCAATTCTAAGCAGCAAATGTTGAGCAACCATTTCTAGTTTAGCATATCTACAGTGGCCATTGTAGCCATTTCCATTCCAGGATTATACTAGGTACTTTAATGATTTAAAGTGTAAGTTGTAAACTTAATTTTGACAGTTCTCTACTTAAGATTTATTTGCAAAAACATTTGATATTGTTTGACAAATTAGTACATAGGATTAGATTATCAATAATGTAAAAATGAAAATGTATGTATGGGAGTAGAAAACTGGCTGAAGAACACAGAATTGATATAATAGAATATATTAAAATTGTAACATATTCAGATTAGCAATTTTTTATTGGGTATATTTTCAATCTTTTTATTAATGATGCAAGTAAAATGCAGAGAGCACTAAACTATGTGGGGTTGTTAACTCAGCTGAACAGTAATTGTACAGAACAACTTGGACTTAATAGTAAGCAGAGGCAGATCGGGAACTTAAAGTGGCCCTGGAAAAAGTTCTTGAGGTGGCCTTATGTGGACGGTACCAAATCAACTGTAGGTGGGGCTAACACAAAAGTAGGATGGATTTAGAACTACTGGAATTTGGTTGTAGTACCATTTAGGAAAACCTAGATGTGATGACTTAATACATAGTGGGTCATTTCAAAAGCAATGCAGGGAAAATGCTGCCAGTCCAGTATTATAAAAATACATGAATCCTTTTACATGAACTGCGACTGGTTTATGCTACTGTGCTCAAACTTGTTTAGTTGCTTACTAACACATACTTTCAATACTTCCTTCATAGAAACAAATATGACTTTATTTAATAAGTTTAATTATTATGAAACATGTTGGCACAATCATATTTGATCAGTCTGCCAGAGCAGCATATAGGCACCTCACCACACTGTTGCATCTTCCTCTGATGTCATGAGATACAAACTACCAGTGAAATCTCTCTCTTTAATATAGAAAAATGTGTACTGTGCAAGGTAGAAGGCAGGTAAAGGGATCAATGCAAGAACCACTAAAGTATCACCAGAGCTGGAATATAGCTCTGGGGGTCCTATAGCACGTAAAACAGGGGGTTTATCATTTTAGATAGATTTTAGACAAATACACAGGGAAAACTGTGTGCACTACTGTTAGGTGCACAGAGCTTTGCCTTCACAAGCAGTATAGTGTAAAGGGAGACTTACCTCCCAACTGTACTTGCAGTCATGTCCTGACTAAGCAAGACAATCACCCAAATTCGGGACTTTCCCACCAGATTCAGGACAGCTGGCAGACTGTCTTGCTCTCTCCTACCTGTTCTTGTCACTTTCACCATCTGTGGCTGCTGGTGTATTTAGCTCAGTTGCTACTTGTCTGGATCCTGAAATGTTGGAGGAAACTTCCGAATAAGGCTTATGCCCAATCCGCCCCTGATAGTAAGTCAGTCAGGGAAATGGTAGATGAGATTCAGCTTAGGTCAAATCCTGCTTAGAGAAAATGAATATCCAAACACTCACATAAAAGCACTTACTTTACTGATCTCTTCAAAATAAATACCATGTAATAACAAACAGGCAGTATTTATTCAACCAGATACAATAATACACATCCTTTGAGTAGAAAATTTAGCAGCATCACCACTTTTTCAATGTAAGGGACTGAACCTTCAGCATCAAGGGCAGACTGGGTAGGGGGGTAGGGGGCATCTGCTCCCGGCCAGTCCAATAGTGGGCTACCTTGTCCTGGGTCACTGGGCTACCTGCATTTTTTCCTTTAAAATGTTCCAAATAGGCTGCCCTGCTCAGCACTTTCTCTTAACCAATGTGATGTGCCCAAACTCCATGACCTTTGTATAATAAAAAAAAAAAAACTATGTGTATAAGCATACAAATGCTTAAATCATATTAATTAGCTAAAATGTCTCAGAACATTCCAGTACTCAATAAGTAATATGTAATCTTACAACATACTCATTTTGTTTATTGAAACCAGAGGGTCCTTTTGCTACTAAACAAATTATTCATTGAGCTATGTTCCTTCATTGAACTGTCTTTATGTGATCCTAAAAACCATAAAGATTCCAAACAGCTTGCTCTATAATGTCTCACTTCTCTTGTTTTTAAACTACAAATAGTATTATTCACATATTTACATGAGTGCAATGTGATGTACTACTACATAGCACAGTTAATAAATGAATACATTTTGTAGAAAGAATTACAATGTTACAAATGACATTGTAAAAAGATTTGACACCTTTCCCGTGCCCATTTACCTTATAGGTTATGTGTTTACCAATAATCTAATAATGGGGAGTAAATAATTAACTATGTACCAATTTGTTATTTAGTGTGTGACATTTCCTAAATATTACCTTAAGATGAACATTTCTTTAATGTTGGCACTTGTGCCTTACCAATTATTAAACATGATCTTTCATATAGCATTACTCATGGGGGAATAATCAAAAATAAACCAGTAACTGAGGAAGAGGCAGGTGCCAGTAAAATTTTGACTGGGGATTATTCAATTGCATTCACTTGGAGGTCACTTTTGGAAAAGCAGTTAGAGAAATTGAAGGAGATGAAACTAAGCAATTCTGCTATGTAGGACTTGTAGATCAAGTACTTTATTTGTTTCGCCAGGATCTGAGAGTTATCAACATCTTGATATCGGATAACTACATTTTTGCAACTGTGCATAATCCTAGGTTTAAGCTATGTCTTCTCTTTCTTTCCAACTGATCCAGATCTCAAGAGATGCAATGAGCTCCTGGTCAGCAAGCTGACAGCTCAAGTGGTACATAACACGATGACTCATTCTCCCTTAGTTTCTTTGGCAACTGCTGCTAGGAGAAAACTTAGCTTTCCCAAGACACCCAGTGGTGATGCAGATGAGTCAGCACAACATTTTACATTTGGTCTGGTCTAAAAGAATTGCCCAAAAATCGTGACAGCTCTGTTGCAAATTGAACTACAAATTCCACGAGGAAGTCATTTACTGGCATTTAGATCAAAGTACAGAGACTTCTGTAATGGCGGATTCCAGCTGGGATGAATTAGTATTGTGTGAGGATGATGTACACACTGATGAGCGCGAGTATGATGACAGTGTAGATTGCAGGTGCTGGGATATAGCTGAGAGAAAGAAGGTAGCCGATGCTGGAATACTTATTAATATTTGGGTAAAATTACATGTTGGCAATTTTATGTTTTTCTACAGCAGAGTTTCACATTTATTAAAGATGTGTTTTTTTCTTTAAAAATGTAAAAGCTTTTTTTAACATTTTTGTTTTTGACATTTATGTTATGGAGACTTCTGTAATGGTGGTTTCCTGCGGGGATGAATTAATATTGTGTCAGGATGATGTACACACTGATGAGAGTGAGGATGAGGATGAGGCTGAAGATGATGACAATAACATCTTGCCACTGTAGAGTTCATTTACAGCACTGCTACCTTAGCTGCCTTAAGCCCATTGTTATCTTGTTTTAAGGAGGGTCTAAACAAACCAAGCACTTCAGCCACAAAAGTGGCACTCCTTGTCGCTGAATTGCTTGGTTTGTTAAAGTGTGCATGTCCTTTTTAAGATCCATTATAAGGGTGGGTGTGAGGGTCCCAAGGACAATTCCAACTTGCACCACTTTTCCTTTCAGCTACCGCTGTGTGCCAATGTTAACTACATGTGCTATAAGTGCTGAAGTTTGTTTTCAATCATCCTTTCAATTGCTTCTCTCTCGTACGTGTGACCACATACTTTGTTATTCACTGGGTTCACCATCTCTAACTGTGTTATAGGAGTGCTCTGGGTGTCGGTGATCTCCTCGTCTTCATCTTCTACATTTTCATCTGCAGGGGTCGGTGACAGACCCATTTGTTTTCTCTGGTCACTTAGCTGTTCTTTAAAATGGACATATTTATTAATCTGCCTGAGGGCCTCCTCTGTATTATTCTTCTGAAGCGCAGTGTATCTCTCATGTATAAGCTCTCTTAAATTCAGGATCTCATCCGGTGGATCACGTTTTAATTTAAGTATGGCCTCCTCAACTGCATCTATATATTGGTTTAAATCTCTGTTCAATGCAGCTTTTTACAAAATGACGGATTCCATGCTGCCCACATGTTCTGTGTCACAGTCTGTATGAAGCAGATGTAATGCCACTCCAGTTGTAATATCCATTCCTTTTCCTACATAAGTTTGATTCTTCAGGGATGAGAGGGAGGTATCCAGGGAGTAGAAGGAGATTAAAGATGCAGCACAAGCAGACATGGGTTAATAATGTAGAGCTCATTGACAGCACTGTTGGACTTAAGGCAGCTAAGCTATTGGTAGCTTGTTTTGTGGGAGCCCAAACAAACCAAGCCCTTCAGCCACAAAAGTGGCATTCCTTGTTGCTGGAGTGCTTGCTTTGTTAAAATGTACATGTCCTTTTCAATATCTTACATAAGGGTGGGTGGGAGGGCCCAAGAACAATTCCATCTTGCACCACTTTCCTTTTCTGCCACTGCTGTTTGGCAATGTTGCCTAGATGTGCTATTAACTGCCGTGTGTTTGTGTTGTTGCTCTGTTGATTAGCATCCAGCCACCTCGCTGCAGTCTTTGTCTGAACGTGGATGAAAATAATATTGTGACCTGTGAGGTGGTCAAAATCAGGGCCAGATTAACCCGAGGTCTAACTAGGCTAGAGTCCAGGGGCCTCTGGCATCTGGGGGGCCTGGCGGCATTCTTTGGGTCGGTTATGCTGTTAACTGCCTGCTGTCACTGTAGATCTTCCGCAGCACGCAGTAATCTCCTTACTGAGGAGAACTCGTGAGAGTGAGACTATGACTCATAGTCTCACTCTCACAAGATCTCCTCAGTAAGGAGATTACTGCGCGCTGAGGGAGCACTACAGGGAGTGACAGAAGAATGGAAGCAGGTAAGCGGCTGGGGAGGGGCCTCTCGGGGGAATGGAGGCCCCCTTAGCCTGTGGGCATCCATTCCCTTAATCCGGCCCTGGTCAAAATTGACTGAAAATGACTGGAAATTAATGTTATTAAAGTTAATAATAATGTAGGAAGACAAAAAGAGCAAAATTATGTGATTTTAGCATATGTTAAGCTATTTTTTTTAAAAAATACAGATCCAAAACCAAAACACGCAAGGGCTGTTTTGCCAAAACCAAAACAAAAAACTTAATCCAGATCCCAAACCAAAATCAAAACCAAAACAGGGGTCAGTGAACATCTCTAATTAAAATGATTATTTTCATAATAGTATCCAATGCTATTTTACCTGAAATAAATATATTGCTGCCATAAAGTTGTGTTCTCATTCTCACTTTTAGCATCAGAATGTAAGCCATGCTCAGAATTCTCTGCAATCCCCGATTCGCGCAGTGTGACGCCTGATGCAGAACCAAGTCCACCATCCATGGTCACTGGGGAAGTGTTTTTCATGGCAGAAGAAAAGGTAAATAAAGTTTTTTTTTATTTCAAACTGTACTGAACTTCATACATCAAGTGATCCCCACACCTCTTAGCTTGTAAACGCATTGTAACAGGGCCAGCTTTACCTTCTATTTTTTTTTAATTATGATATCCTCAATATATAGCGCTATGCAAAATGTCTGTGCTTTATACGTAAAGGCTCATTATGGTTATAATAACAAATATTTTGTTTGCACCTGTATAATTTACATTCTTGCCAGCTACAGACACCTCTGCAGGGATAAGTGCATACTGCCTGACTTTGTAAAATGTATCCTTTCTTCTATAGAGAATATAGAATAGAAGGTCACACATTTGACAAAGAGACTGCCTTAATTAATTCCTTGAAACCCTATGTGCTTTATCATTTGAAATATGGATGATGTTTATTTAACTGCGATATTTACAGGATGAAAATGTAATATAAATGTTTCTATTCTTTACAAGGTGGAGATCACTGTGGATTTTTTCTGACTTATTTTCTGTGCTGCTTGGTTTCTTCAGAATATTTTAACCAGACACTAGTGTCACCAGCAGATGTCAACACATTTGTAAATTGACCTCATCTACTGTTTGATAGCTACACCTGTATCTCATCAGCTGCCTCTATATGTTCAGTTTTACAAACCTATATTGCCAGATCATCGGGTTCCTTTCCTAACCTGGCCCTCCCTCTATGGTTTTGCCCATTGTCTCTTCCTTCTCCTGCCAAAATCCTTGATTTTGCAGCCAGAATGGTTGTTTTTGCAATTTGCTACTGTTTGAGACTTTGGGGTATATTTATTAAACTGCAGGTTTGAAAAAGTGGAGATGTTGCCTATAGCAACCAATCAGATTCTAGCTATAATTTTGTAAAATGCACAAAATAAATGAAAGCTAGAATCTGATTGGTTGCTATAGGCAACCAATCACTTTTTCAAACCCACAGTTTAGTAAATATACCCCTTTGTGTTAATTAAAGTAATTATTTATTTATTTACATTTGTGCCTTGTTGTATATTGGCTGTGTACTCAAGTCTTGGGCTCTAACATATTCATGGTACTTGGACAATGACAGTATGATCTGGCCAGCAGGCAGGACCTGATTACGGGTTCTGGCCGCCCTAGACTAAAACACCCGTAGTGCCCCCAACCCCCACCCTATATATAGGTGTATAGGAATACTCATGAATATGAGTATTCAGGAGTATGCTCCAGCATTCAAATTTAGACAGATTGTGCCTTTCTCTCTTACCTGTTCTTGCTCATCTCTCTTACTTGTTTTTGCTGCTTTGTTGATGTCTAGCTGGCTTCTAGAGAGTTGGGATCCTGTGTTGAAAATGCAAAAAATATATTATAATGCTAAGTGTTAACAAACCATTATGGCCAGAAAACACTTTCCTATACCACAGGCATATATAGGCAATGTATGAATATTTGTGGTCAAAGAGCTATAATCAAATACAAACTTCTACCTGCCCCATCTCACTTATTTATTATTCTAGTTCCCGCTGAGACCACAAAAATCATCCATATAATTGCCACACAATAAAGGGATCATGCTCCCCACAAAGCTGCTCTATTTTGTAAATAACTCTTCAGTCATTTTCCTTACCCCGTCCTACAGTCATTGTCCCCTCTGCAGCCATTTTTTCTTACCCCCTCCTACAGTCATTGTCCCCTCTGCAGCCATTTTCCTTACCCGCCCTGCAGCCATTTTCCTTACCTCACTGAAGCCATTTTCCTTACCCCCACTGAAGCTATTTTCCTTACCTCCCCCTTTGCAGCTATTTTCCTCCAGCACCCCAGCCTATTGGTTGATCAACCCCTGCCAGCAGGGATAGTTTGAGTATAAAGTTCAGTGCTGAAATGGTTTTTCTGATCTGTCCTTCCACTTTTGTGTTTCTATTCTCCTGTTCTCTGGGCAATATGTATTTTACTTTTTTCTTTTGTTTTTTTCATATTTTTCTGGCTTATTAGCTTGTTTGTAATTAGTTGCTGCTGCTCTTTCCTAGACTGCCATGGGTACCACTCTGTGTTCACATTTAGCTACTCTAAAATTGGTTGTTTTACTTGAAATGTTCCTGCATAGTAGTACCACAGAGACACTCTTTTGAGGGGGCATCAGCAACCATGTTATAGACATCCTCATTCTGACAAATCATCTTCAGTTTGTGGTCTTCTAAATCCTACCCGGCAAACAAAATACCTTCTCATTTTTCATTTTAGGAGCCAATGCCTGTACAAATCACTTAACCTTAATTCTAAAGAATCAGTTAGGGACATTTTCCCAATTTCGTGTGGTCACATTAAGCTCTCCTATAAAACACCTGGTTAAAAAGACTGATTACTTTATTAACCATTTTGACCTCCAACTTCTGGACTACTCATATGGATATATGTTCCCTATTATCATAATCTTCTGTCTGCTCTGCCAGGATCCCAAGCCTCCCCAAGTCTCCAGCCTCAGATCATCACCCCAAGTCTCCAACTAAAGATCCACACCCAAGTCTCCAGCCAAAGAGCTGCATCCCTATTCCAATGAGCATTTGGAATATATATATATATATATATATATATATATATATATATATATATATATATATCCTGATGATACTGGTTTCTCTCATACTGATTCTTCTGATGAAGATTATGGGCTTGATGCAAAGTGGGACATATACAAGTTTGTGTACCATTTGTTGCATGAAATCACTTAACGTATGCACACGCATATACGCCTATGCAGACTTGCAGAATTCTAGTATGCGTCTAGAGAGGCGCCACGGGCACACCTTCAAACACAGGCCAAGTACAATAAAGATGTGTACGCAAATGCAGCAGTACAGCCCTGCAGAAACCTGCATATATGCTGGTTAGGAGATATTTTTTTTGCATCTGCTATAGGGCAGGTTGAAATACTCAATGATGATGATGACTTGTCAGAAACCTGGTCCATATGCTGTTGATGCACAGGTGGACACATTTCAAAATGTGTACGGCTCTGCACATGGGTGTAAATTCAAGATGGTCGTGTACCTAGTTATGGGCTGCCATGGTCCCTGGGCCTAAGGATGCTGCTTCCCTAGTCTTGCGGGCTGAACTGTTACTCAGTCATGAGGAGAACTGCCACAAGTCCATAATTGCTCTTCGCTGTCAGAGGTCTGTCACAGCGCCTAACTGTCAGAGGCCTGTCACAGCTGGTGGTGATGGTGATGGCCTCTGTAGTCTACTTAGGGAAGAGAGCATGATCTTCCTTATCTGCAAAGAAAAAGCCTGCAGTGGCAGTATGAAACCTCTGCTCAGGTGTTTTTTTTTATATATATTCAGACATAGTCTAAGTTTCAGGAATAGCTAAAGGATATACACGGTCCTAAGGATCAGAGATACCAAGTAAGAGGTCAATGGCACTTCATAGGCACAATGGGGTGGCAGAGTTTAAGCATTGCACACATCAGTAGTAAGAATAATGAGTGAGTAGAGCTGGCAGCATTTCAATAGTTGCTACAACAGGCCAGGTGATTAACTTTAAGATAGACAGAATAGCACTCAAGCACATCAAACACCAACGCAACCTGTTTCTCAGGCACCAGACAATTGACGGAGCGTTTGTCTCTGCAACTGTCCTTCCAAAAGCCTGATTCTCAAATTGCCAACCTATTCTGTTTGAGACCCTGAGTTCCTTTCGTTTTGGTTCCCAGAATGTGCCTACCTTGTATCCCTTTACCTATTGAACTGCCTTACCCTGTTTTCCCTGCCGATCAGCTGCACTGCTATTTCATTTCCTTGTTTATTACCTGTAGTCTTTTGACTACTATGTGACTCCTGTTTCTTATTTAGTTATTGTTATTGCTGCATTAAGCCTGACAGCCAATAAGAGTTCAGTTTAGAATAGGAAATTAAATGTTAGGTTCACCGGGCTTGTACAGGGCGACAACTATATTTAAGTCCTTTAAGTTGTTTCAGTATCATTTAGTGTGTGGGAGTGGACTGTAGTAGTCTGAGTCAAGGCATGCACAGTAGCAGTTGTGTTGATGTATACTGTATATTATTTGGGGAATCATAGCAATAACAGATTGTAGGGTCATATTTGGCAGAAGCAACACATGAAAGGGTTATTCAATGGTTTATTGTATAAAGCCTTATGCAACTCTATCTTTGACTACATGGCTCTGAACTACAAGCAATGTAGGTTTAGTTATATTAAACAATGTTTTGGCTTCAAAGGAGCAATTTTTGTAATGCAGACTACGAATAAATGTTTTAAATTTATTTAACATACTTAATTTTTCTGTTAGTGGTGCTTTAAAAATTAACAGTTTATCTGTACCAAACAGTAAAATAAATTTCACATTGTGAGATAAATGAAAGAGGAAGTATCTCAAAATCGTGTCAGTTATGTAATGTGGAAATTACCCTCAACATATTCTTTCAATATAATTGTACTATATATAACGTGGTACAGACTCTTTATCTCTCCTCTTTGAGAATCGAGTAGCATAAGGTAACGTATTTTGAGCCTGATGCATTAGAGCACGTGTCTGCTGGTTTTGAACATTGTGCTCAAAATCACTCTGCGCATGCGCGTCCTGTTGCTAGGCAACAGGACGCTACTCGGATCGTCGCTGCCGGGCGATGACATCGCGCCACCGGCATTCCCATTGGTCCTCTGTACTATTTTAGTCTGACTCTGGCACCAGCATGAGTATTAGGTCTATCCTGCTCCAGCGTCCTTGTTGTTTTTGGCTAGTCTGACTATTCCTGCTCTCCTTTGTTCTCTGCTGACCCGGTTTGTCTGACCTCTCTATTGGATTCTCCCTGTGCATTGTTTACATTGGAAGTTACCGACCCGGCTTGTTTGACTACCCTCCTGGATTCCTCCCTGTGTACCTCCATAGCTAGCATGTTACCGAACCGGCTCATCTGACCACTCTTGTACCGCGCTATACGGCTCAGTAAAGGACCGCAACTTGTGCATCTCCTGCCACAAAAACTATACCTCCTTGCAGGGGTTCCTGGAGAAGACCTGAGGACGAGTTATACTCTGCACCTTCTACTTGGACCTTTGGGAATATTATGGTTTGGTTTTACACATGGTCACAAGCATTATTGGAGTGCAAGCTTAGAAGAACAGATGAAGACATCTGATGGTAAGTACTTGTTTTTTTTTTTTATTATTTTTAATAAACAGATGTAGTATTAAAGAGAGTGTTGTATCTTATTTAACATTTTTCTTTGTGGTATTGAAGGTCACAGCAAGCCACGGGTGCCAGTGCATGCTGGCACTTGTGGTTCTATAACACTATTGCCGTGACAGTTATGTTTGAATAAACTTGTATTGTTCATTTTATTTATATTATTGTTACAATTTATTCATTATACTATTACTAGGCGTTGTTACAATATGAGTAATGAATAGGTTTGCTGAAACAGAAAAATGCAGTGCATCTTTCTAAAGCAAGAGCTTCACATTATTTGTAATTTCACTACGCAATGTGCTAATCAGTATGTACTACACAATCTATATTTATAGTGTACTTCTGTTTTTAACTGAAACATCCACTTATGCAACCAATTATTTGTCAGAACAAAAGTAAAACTAATGTATGGAACTTCAGATTAATGTAAATCTGATGTTGTGACTGAATAAACTGATATAGTTATTGGAAAACTAAAAGGATACAGAATGTCCCAAATACCAGATAGAAGAAAACGTAAATAATTGCTGACGTTAACTAAAAATGTCATATATATATATACAGCAATGATCACCACGTGCCTTCTCTTACAGTCACTATGAGATGCACTGTGAGAGTTGGCATGCGGTTAATTAGTGATGGCTGCACTTTAGATCAGCTCTGTGCACTAATTCCCACATAATAATTTTTCTCACAATAAAAACCTCAGTATATGGTAACATATGATCCTCACTAACAAGCTGTATCAATCTCATTATACATAATTTTGTGTCACCTACAAAGTACCAGCTGTGGTTCGATATTTGACATAGTATTCAATCCGTAATACTTATTTGATGTATTAATGTTTATTTGTATTTAATCAATTAGAATATGCTTTATTCATGAGTTTAGTTTTGAGTCTTCACAGTCGCGGAAAGTACAGCTCTATAAGAGAACTAGAAGCAATGTTTTACTATATCACATGGGCTTGGATTACAGCATTTTTCAGCTAGTGAGCAATATTTTGCTCTGCAATGGTTTCCCCAAGCCCAACAATAGTCCAGTTGAATTGTCAGAGTGTAAAACTAGCACTGTACACCCTTCTCTCGGTCCTGATGAATTGAGTCACCTATCGGTGGCCAATCTCCTACTTTGGTGATTTCCACAGATTACTAGGTGGCAGTACCTGCCTCCAGGGCTGCCATCAGGGGGGTTACTGGGGGTACTGTTGTATCGGGCCCGGGCTCACTAGGGGGCCCAGTGGCACAGACTTACGAGGGGTCTCGCTGTCCTCCAGTCCCCGGCGTCCCCGCTGCTGCCGTCAACCTGGCTGAATGCAATTGCAGGGGAATGATTAATCCGCCCCTGCGATCATGTGATCTGCCTGTGACAGCCAGGGGAGTTCCTCAAGGCTCTTTTATTGTCCCTCTTTATCGAACTGCAACATGGAGATGCAAAAACGGGCCCAATAAAAATATAGGAGGGGATCTACAGAAAAAAAATTGAAGGTCCATTATTGCAATTTCACATAGAGATAGATATTTATCTTATGTGCAAAATAATAAACTAATTGGCACCCCTTGCACTGTAACATGGCTCGATGCACAAAGTAAGTAAAGCACCGTAAAGTGACTGTCACGGCTATGGATATTTTATGGATCCCCAACCTCTACAAGGATGATAAAAGCAGAGGATGGTGGAGACAGAACCCGCTGGGGTTGATAGTTCAACTTGGGAGCAGCACAAGGAAGAATACACAGACGATGATATAGTGTTGCAATTTAGTATATTAATTTGATGATGCAGCAACAGTAGATAACAGATGTATATATAAAACTGGGCTGAGTACACGGCAGTTCATAAAACAATACAATCACGGAAGTACTTCAGATGGTAACCATTAGCAACGGCATGAAGATAGGCAGTAACAGTTCAACCCTGAGATGGTAATATAGAACACTTGAAACCTTCACACCACACACAGCAATAAAGGAGAATCACTGACACAGCTAAAAGTCCAATATGAATAGTAGATAGACTTGGCTGATCCAGATGGAATATGATTCACTTTAGCAGATGGTTTACAGGTAATGTAATGGTTCAAACAGCGGAACAGGAGATGTTAATGCAGTCCAAGAACTTGGGTAATCTGGAAACATGCAATGGAATGTTGCTTAGAAGTATAGCGTGGAAATAACAGTCCAACTGTGCGTAACACTAGGAGTCACAGATAATCCAAGTTCACCAAGAGGCGTGAGTTCATTACTAACAAGATACAGCTGATAACGCACACAACTTGAATAACGGAACTGGCTACTAGCTCAGCAATATATTCTTGAGAACAGTCCAGCAACTTAATAATCAGCAGAGTAGTAATATAGCCGTGCCAGACATAGAACCACAGATGACAAGATAACTTGATTGTAGTTCAATAAAGAATATAGACAGCTGAGCAGAGAGGTATTTGAGCCAAATATGAGCGCAGATGTAATAGGCAACTCACGAGACAGTTCAGTGTGCAGATGGAAATCAACGGATAGTTTCAGCTTGTAGATGACCACGAACTGGTATACAGCGGATCCCATGAGAGCAGTGATGACAAGCAATCTCGACAACCGATAACATCCAGGAGAAGTCAAAGAGTCAGGGATGCAGCCAGAACCCATGGCAGTGTGAGTAACATGAAGATCAGGCAATGAGTCCCTGATCACAGGAGGTTGAAATAGTCTTCAGGAACCAATAAGCTTCGGAAGGAGGTCCCAATTAGGATAACATAAAACAGCCATAAAAAGGTAAAAGCTCTGAAGCAGAAGACAAGCACCAACATAGTTCTTTAAAGGGCAAGTCACACGCTAGCACCTAGCTATGGGACCGGCGTGTGACAGTGACACTTTGTTAAACCGATAATGAGTAATAAATGCAATAACATTATTACCTGACAAATAAATTGTCACTATTATTGTTGCTGGTGTAATTAAATGAATCTAAATTATACCTAAATCTATCTAAATTATATTATTTATAAGATAAATGCACACAGTGCCTGGGAGCGTACGAGACATGTACACTTTTATGTTAAGGTAAATTAGTGTTTCATTTAGCATATGGAAGTTGTGAGGCATTAAGATTTGCATTTTGCATTTAATGACATTATAGAAAATGGGTCAGAAGCACTTGATTCATTTGAGTAGGAAAAAAGGACAAAACAAAACAGAGAAATGTTCTAAACAACAGTTTGTCACATTTGCCAAAACATGTTTATAACAAAAACACTAGTTATCAGAGTTGTCTTTACTATATTTATCATTTAAATGTTTTCTTATATTGGTTGAAATGCACCTACAAATGTCCTTTCACCTATAACGTGCTCCTGGAAGATTCAACAAAAATATGTTTTAGGAAGTTTAGGTCAAGGCCCGACACCCACCACCTCCAAGCAAAGGATAAAAATCTGAATTTATGATGGAGAAATACATATTTTGTCCTGCCAATTATATCACATTTTTGTATGTGGCTGACGGAGGGGGAGTGTTCATGGGGGGCCCTGCCTGTTTCATTTGTACTGGGCCCCACGATTTCTGATAGCAACTCTGCCTGCCTCTACAATTTTTAGTTTCATGTCTCTGCCCTCCACTGTTTCTCCTCATTCCAATCGGGAGCTGCACAAAAATGGCAGTTACAAATAGCTTCTTTAACATTGATGACTATAAATGCTTCTTTCTTACAGTAGCCACCCACACATTCCCCACCAACAGCTACAATTCTTATTCTGCTACCTTATCTATAAAGTGGTCCCCACACCTCTTAAAACTCATTTGGGCAGGGCCATCAATGCCTTATGTTTTCTGATTAATATGATGGAACTTTATAAATGAGCAATAATAATAATGCTAAACAATTTAATGAGGAAAGGGATGCTAGGGGCATTGTGGAGAATGATTTAGGTAATTTCAAATTATTTTTATATGTAATTTAGTATAAGGGAAAAAAATAGAATCCAGGAAACAACAAGTCCCAAACAATCTGTACAAAATCATAAGTCTGTTATTCAATGTTTGAAAAATACACAAGTTCTATAATACATTGTAATACTTTTTGTATTAAGTATATGTATAGTATATGCCTTTGTGAGTGGATAAATACTAATATTGAGATTTATATCAGATCTATGAGAGCTATGTGTGAATGCATAAGCCAATTTTAAAATGTAGTGCACAATCTCTGAACACGACTTTCCCCCAAAGATACATAATAACAGCATCAACTGCTGAATTTACTGATCACTGTGACAGCCACTATAAATATACTGGGCCTGATTCATTAAGCAAATAAAAATGAGTAACTTTACACCTTGACAAATCCATGTTGCATGGGAGGGGTTGCCAAATTTAAAATATGGGGAAAGATTTATAGTTGGTGAAGGGCATATCCTATATCAACTTTAAATTTCAGTATAAAAATAAAGCTATCAAGTATTTGTGTGCTAGATGAAAAATCAGCCAGTATTTATCTTATGTGCAAAATAATAAACTAATTGGCACCCTTTGCATTGTAATATGGTTTTGTCCAGGAGATAATTTACTCATTTTTTTGCGCCTTACTTTGCTTAATGAATCAGGCCCACTGTGTATACTGTATTGTAGATCATTTTGTCCCCAATGTAAAGCAACACATTTCTGAGACTTTTTACAAGTGCTGGACATCATAAATGTAGCTTGTTTGTAAAAATATTTACAGAGTTTTTCATAATAATCAATAGGAGCTTATGCAGAGTAGGACCTACACCTGTTTAGTCGTTTTATTGGGATAATTGCTTATTCACCTCTCCAGCAATTAACATTTCCTTAATTCTTCGCGGCTATATTACATGATTTAGCGTCCTTTTGTTTGTGTGACTTTTTTGTTTTTTTTGCAGCCAGGCCAAAACAGTTTTGGAATTCTGTAGAGGTATGAATTTTTATTTTTCAATTACACCACATAGTGAATGCATGTCATGCTAGCAACGCGCATGTCATCAAATGTCTCTGCTTTCTTCATTTAAATTTTTCCTTAGGCTTATGTAATTGGGTATGGTTAGTGTACTGAAACTGACATTTTTTAAACTAGTACTGTAAACACACTACTCTGTCTTAACATTTATTTAATATACTGTATTTTTTTGTCTCTCATCTTTTGTGCATTGGAAATACAATATACTAGGAACCATGTAAACCTTATGTAATTTTTTTTTCTTTTGCAAATTTATCATATGTATTTATTGTGATCATATATCTCTAAAGCAGCACATTCCTCAGACTTTAAAGCATCCATAATAACATACTATTGAACCACACATATAGGGGGGTATTCAAACGGCCGCAAGTTTTTTTTTAACAATGCGTTAATTCATTTTGACGCTGTTTTGTATAATTTTTGAGCTGGTCAACTTTACCCACGATTCAGTCGTGGGGAGCTGGTGCAGGGCTGGCAAGTGAGCCGCGGCGAGAGGTGTCCAGTGATCAGGCGGGAGGCGGCCATTTTGAGGAGTGACCGTGCGGCCTTAGAGTCAGCGCCGGGGTGAGTTTGCACCCCCCTCTCCTCGGTTCCTGAGATTGGGTTCGCCGGCGGACCCTCCCATTTCCCATCCTCGTCCCTTCCTCACTGGATCTCTGGCCGTATTGCCCCTGGTGCCCTGCCTGCAATAAGTGTGTCTGCACTCTGGACTTTGTTTTGGACTGAGTTTTGTTCTTTATCCTCAGAGAGAGATACTGCATGGTCAGTGTACTAAGTTACTGTCCCTGGCATAATAAGTAAAGTGGGGTGCTGCTACCACCTAGTGCCGAACCGACTTTTCTGCCTTGTGTTTTTTGACACTTGCTCCAAGACATCTCACGAAATCTTGAGTGTTTATAATTGCAGTGGTGCATTTTTAGATACTACATTTATCTGCATGAAGAACAGCTTGGCTTGGTTCCTGTTATAGCGCAAGTGTCAGAGTTACTGCTTCTTCCCTACTCAAATATGGGTAAACTCAATGCTGCAAATGCAGCTGCAAAGCTGCAGAAATATGCGCGAACATCCGCAGCACCTCCTCCTTCGGAGACATCCAAGTCTGCAAGGTCTGATACTAGTGGAACTGATGGCTCCCCTACATCTACAGAGGAACCTAATTCCATCCAACAAGACCTCCTCGCTATAACTTCCGCTGAAAAGCGAGTTACAGACTGCATTGGGGATATACAATCTTATCTCTCTCTTATTCGACAGGATCTACAAAAAATGAGGGAGAGAATGGGCAAGGTGGAACATCGAATTTCCTCGCTTGAAGATGCAACAGCCCCTGTTAGAGGAGAAATTTTGGACTTAGCCACGCAAGTTAATCTGTGTAAGCAAAAAAATGTCCGATATGGTGGGCCGACTCCGCTGAAACAACGTCTGATTTGTTGGTCTTCCTAAACATGCGGAAGGATCCACTCCTGAAACCTTTCTTGAGACCTGGCTAGTGCAGGAATTTGGACGAGAGGCCTTTACTGCACAATTCGCAGTTGAACGTGCCTATCGCCTCCCACCACAGGCCCCTGCGCCCGGGGCTCTGGCCAGTACATTTATAGCCAAGCTGCTCCATTATAAAGTTTGAGACACTATACTTTGATTGGCCAGAACACAAGGATCTCTCAAATATGAAAATCATACGGTGTCAGTATTTCCAGACTTTGATGTCCAAAAGAGCAGAGCCCAGTTCACCCAAATCAAGCGGTGACTTCGAGAGATACAACTACCTTATGCCATGCTTTTCCCTTCGAGGCTCCAGGTGGATGCGGACGGTCGGACCCATTTTTTCACCACTCCTAGTGAAGCTGCGGTCTGGCTGGACAGAAGGCTGTGTGTGGACACACAGGCGCGATGAGATTAAATCATGGTTTGAAAAAACATGTCTCATATCAATAAGCATTATATTTTGTTAGTGATTTAGAGCAGAAGTTTTAGTGCCTTACATGTCCTATCACTTAAATTGTAGAGTGCAGAGGCTATACTAAGAGAAGGCCCTGTGTCGCAAGCTCCCATTAATATTGGTAAGGTTGTTATAGTTTCTTAGTTGTTTAGTTAGACATGGGGATGGTATACCATTGTTTTTGTCTAGGTATGCAGGATGAGGGTGGGAGGCTGGGGAGGTAGATAGGATGTTTAAAGAAGTTCTGCTAATATGTTTATCGAATGCCACATTTTCTGTTTATCACTTTGAATTTGTAAGTTGTTATGTGCTTTTACAATATCACATGTTGCTGTACTTCACCCTTCGGAATATGCTGACAGATGTTGGGGTCTCCTAAGATGAAAAACAGGGGGCTTCGGCTCCTTACGTGGAACGTAAGAGGTATTAACAACCGTACTGAAAGGTCTTTGGTCCTGACACAAGTAAAAAATGTACAACCCAGACATAGCCTGCCTTGCGGAGACCCACTTGGTGGGAGTTAGGGTCATGGCCCTGAAAAAATCTTGGGTGGGCTGGGTATATCACTTGGTGTATTCTTCATATTCGCGGGGAGTGTTGGTATTGATAAAAAAGAATCTAAGGTTTTCAATAGAAGAGGTCCAACTAGACCCCCTGGGAAGATATGTGTTCCTCCGAGTATTGATAGACAATTCTCCTTTTATTCTCCTTGCAGTGTATGTCCCCCTGTCGTTTAATTCGGAAGTAATCAAGAAGGCCTCCAAATTTATTGCCCTCTCACCACATGTGGCTTGGGGACTTCAATGCAGTCATGGATGAGGGTCTTGATAGATGGAGAGAGTCGGCTTCTGGGATGGGTGGCGGGCCCTCCTTGTTTGCCAAACTGGTAACGGACATTGGATTAATAAGTGTTTGGAGGTCTCGCAACCTCTCTCAGAAAGTGTTCTCCTGTTACTCGTTATCCCATCATGTTTTCTCTCGCATAGACCTGGCTTTGGTATCCAATAGGTTGGTCCCGTTGGTTAGAGAAATTGAGTACCCATCAAGGGGAATATCTGACCATTCCCCAATATTGGTGGTTGTGGTTCTGACTCCTAATACTGGATTTAGTAAATTTTGGCTCACTCAAATGGGAACAGGTAGAGGCTTGACAGGGGACTGGGAGGGATTTTTCTCACATAATGCTGCCACGGTCAGGCCGCCGGTCCTCTGGGATGCCTTTAAAGCGTTCCTTCACGGCACGCTGATAACCTGGGTGGAGATACAAAAGAAGTCCTCCAGGGCAGAGAAAACAAGATTAGATCAGGCTTGTAGAGACTTGGAACATCTATATTTGACCTCTAGGCCTGGTTACATTCACAGAAGAATTGGACAGACTACATGTTGGACAAATCTACATGTAGACTTCTCTTTTCCAAACATACTATGTACTCACAGGGAGATAAGAGTGGTAGTCTCATGGCATATTTGGCTACAACTGAGCTGCAACCCCAAACCATAACCGCCATTTCTGATTGGACAGGGAGTATCCAATGTGAGACTGAGAAAATCGCCATAGTTTTCCGAGCCTATTATGAAAATTTGTACATCTACGGGGCAGACTATTCCACTTCACAATTAGATGAATTTGTGTCACTGGTGCATTTACCTTGACTTTCATTGGAAGCGGGGGATTCCCTAGAGGCTTCTAACACTTTGGAGGAACTTGAGGCAGCCATAGCTTCCTCTCTGTGCAGCAAGGCCCCAGGAGTGGATGGGTTGCCCATGGAGCTGTACAAAACTTTTAGTGCCTTTTTTGTCTCTACATTATTAGAGCAATATAATAACTTCTACAAAGCTGCCGCTTTACCGCTACCCATGTCTGAGGTAGTGATAGTGGTCATCCCTAAACAGGGTAAAGACCCATTGCTGCCTGAATCCTATAGGCCTATCTCCCTTTTGACCACAGATGTTAAGGTTTTGGCAAAGGTACTCGCTATGAGACTTAATAGGGTCATTAATCAGCTTATCCACCCAGACCAGACGGGGTGCATGCCGGGGAAGTCTACTGCCATTAACCTTCGCCGACTTATACACATTTCCAAATGCCCGGTGGATATGGGGACGGGGCAGTGATAGTATCACTAGGTGCAACCAAAGCTTTTGACTCTGTAGAATGGGAGTATTTATGGGCAGTCATGACAGGGTTTGGTATAGGTCCCAAGTTTCTGTCCTGGGTGAAGCTGCTAAACTAGGCCTCAGTGGCCAGAGTCAGCGTGAACGGTCATACTTCTTCCCCGTTTGCATTGGGGGAGGCACAAGGCAGGGGTATCCCCTATCGCCAGCCCTGTTCACCATAACTATAGAGCCTCTGGCCTGTATGCTAAGGACATATCCGGGAATCTGTGGACTCAGGGCTGGGGATGGGGTTGACAAGGTTGCACTCTATGCTGATTTTTGCAAGATTCTGGGCCTTTCCTGACCTCCCTGTTGTCCTTGATAGAGGAATTTGGTGGCTTCTCTGGCCTGTAGATAAACTGGGATAAATCTAATATTTTTCATATTGGTGGGGAGGTCCCGGAGAACATTATTGGGTCCCTCCCATTGCAATGGACTGTGAAATTTAAGTACCTAGGACTATGGATCACTAAAGTACACACTGATTATATATCTCTTAACATCGACCCAGTTATTACTTGTCTTCAGGCCAAGATATCCACCTGGACTAGACTCCCTTTATCGGTGTCGGGCAGGATTAACCTGATCAAAATGGTTATGCAACCGAAATTCCTGTATCCATTGTATCACTCCCCGGTTTATCTTCCAAGGAGGATCTTCTCCCAAATTAATAAATATATGTCCTCTCTGGTCTGATGGGAGAAGCAAGCGCGAGTTAGGCTTACTTCCCTGTGTCATCCTACAGCAGCGGGTAGCCTGGCTCTCCCTGACTTTAGGGCTTATTATTTTGCTTTGCAATTGGCTCATCTTAGGGACTGGGTTGGGGACTCATTGACACCTGTCCTAGTTAGTTTTTTGAAAAATTGTGTGGGCTTTAATAGATCTCCTATACAGACCCTGTTAGGCACAAAAGATACAAAAACAGTCCCACCATTAATTAAACAAGCTTTAATGATTTGGGGTGTTGTGAGAAGGGCGATGCGACCCATTGGGTTGGACGAAGATACTCCAGTATGGGCCAACAGTACCTTACCGGAGCTTTACAAATTAAAATTATTTCCCAAATGGAGAGATGCAGGTATCACTTCCCTGGGGCAATTATACTCTAGTGGCACCCTTAAATCCTTTGCAGAACTACAGGCAGATTTTCATTTACCAAACAATTTATTCTGTACATATTAACAATTATGACATGCCCTGGAGGCTCAGTTTGGTAGCTCCCCTCTCGTCTTCACTCTTGACCCTCTTCGCTTACTTCTTAGACGAATTGGATCCACAAAGACCATTTCATTGTTATACTCCAATATATTTTCTATACTTACCTCTGATGACCTACCTCGTCTGCGACAGGGGTGGGAGGGGGACCTGGGACCTTTTTACCGATGAGGACTGGACTTATTTGCTTGACAGTGCACGAGAGGCCACCTCATGTACCAGGTATTGACATGTTCAGTTGTACATTTTACATAGAGTGTATTTTTCCTCTGCAGGCTGCTGCAGATGGGTGCCAAATCCGACTCTAATAGCCCAAAATGTGCAGGATTCTCTGCTAATTTCTGGCACCTGCTCTAGGGTTGTCCTGTTGTACGGGACTTTTGGTCAAGGGAGGTGGATTGTATTCAAGATACAGGCATAGATATCACACTATTGTACCCCAAGACTTGTATATTTGGTTGAGGGGTCAGACTGTTATTGGATAGATCGGAGACCAGATATGTCTTTAACCTCCTCGCTTTAGCCAAAGTTGAAATCGCTAGGGCATGGATGGTACGTGAGGGACCAGACTTTGGTCCCTGGTTGGTTTTGGTAAATGCTGTAGTGGGGGATAAAAGATTCACATATCAGTCCCTGGGTACCATGCCAAAATATTACAAGTATGGTCACGATGGGTGAAATCGAGGTATGCAATTGACTCCTTGGTAGCAGATATGGATCCTGTCTAGAATAAGGTATAGGCCATTTCTGATATGTGGTAGAGCTTCACTTGACATTAGTCTCAAAGCGAGAAATACTTTTATCTGTTCTATAGATGTTCTCTCCTGAAAGGGTCTAGCCCTAGTACTTATACGTTTCTTATGTAAGAAGGAGTATGGAGACCTACCTGACATACTGTAAGCATAAGTAAATGTATCTTGCTGAAGTTATATACATTGATATTAAATAGCAGTTATTGCATGTCACCAAAAAGCTCAACTGTTTGTTATATTTCTTATAATGGAGGTCTTGATTTACAATTGACATGTGCAGTGTATTCTCTTGTAGAACTACTTAATTTATCTTGTGCTTTAATTCTCTTTGTTTTTCTCGTTTGCTCTCTGTTTTGTGTCATAAAAATCAACAAAAACATTTGATTTAAAAAAAAAAACGCTCGCTATAGAAATTAAAAACCAGAGTGGGTTTTTTTGTTTTTTTAACACTGCGGGGAAAAAAAACCTCTCAGTCAATTGAATACCTCCCATGGTTTTTTTTTGTAAAGTGTGTTTGTTCTACATTTAGGAGACAGTGCCTACCCATTCCGATCTTGCGCCTCACTCCCGTTTTAAATTCACTCATAGACCAACAGGTCGCATACAATTCAGTCAGACCTCCACCAGGTCAGTCATAGAATGAACGTTTGGGCTTCTCAAAGCCCATTTTCGTTGCCTTGTCTGGTCTCTATGAGCCAAATGTTGTGCAAGACATTATTGGCCTATCACAATTAGGAATGGGGTGCCTTTTGAGGAGGAAATGGAGATTGTTGGGGATGAGAATGATGATTGTAAACTGAATCCTTCCCCCATGGGAGAAAATTTACAGCTTTCAAGATTATTATTCTACAGTATTTTAGTTGTAGGTACTAACTAAAAATACATATTCTGAAACACAAATACTGCAATTGTCCAATTTTATCTTTGTAATTTAAAACCTCAAATAATTGATTACCTAAACCATATTAATATTGGATTCAACTTTGACACAATTATGTATGTATGGTTATAGAATACATGTTACATGAAAATTTTGCTGAGATGTGTTAGTTGAGTATTTTGACACATGTTAATTCCAATAACATACTCTGATTTTGTTAATGACTTTCCACTGATTCCTGCATATAGCTTATATTTTCAACCAAATGTATTGCCCATCTTTACCAAGAGCAACATATACTCTGCTTTAATATATATATATATATATATATATATATATATATATATATATATATATAGAGAGAGAGAGAGAGAGAGAGAGAGAGAGATATAAATAAATATATGTGTATATATATATATATATATATATATATATATATATATATATATATATATATTTGGGAACCACCCTGTGCCAAGCACCCTATTATCTGATCCTCATGGTATACCTGTTGATCTTTCACCTCCTGGATTATTTTTTTTATTGATTAAAGAGAGCTGTTTGGTATCTGGGCAAGGATGGAGAAGGTGCAGGACCAACAGGGTGAGAGGAGGTTGCCATGCTTAGTGGTTCATCCTCTCATCCTCCTAATCTTCCTGCTATATCTCGCTGTGAGGGGCTGTTTCGCATCTAGAAAAATGAGAGAAAGAGACATTCAATTTTGTATGCCTAATGATTTTGAATTATTTTGTTAATTCCTGAAAAGAAAAATAAATGAAATTAAGATCTGCCTTTGGATTTGAAATACATTGTATAAACATCGCAATAATGAAAAAAACTAAGCAGTAGTCAGAAATGACTTTCTCATTCTATCTTCACGGAGTAGATTGGCTGATGTGCCGTGTCTGAACCCAGACTTTATGAATGCCTACTCCAAGCTACTATAACCTCTCCCCTTATAATATATATATATATACATATATAGAGAGAGAGTCCCGGTATGCATGTGTATATATATATCTCTCTCTCTCTCTCTCTCTCTCTCTATATATATATATATATATATATATATATATATACATATCTATATATATATCTATATCCTTATATATATATATATATATATATATATATATATATATATATACACACATGCATACCGGGACTCTATTGGCCGAGCCAAATGATTGTGTACATGTAACTTCAGAGAGTGTGTAGGTGTTTATATTAATTGAACATTTTTGTCTTTTGTTTTTACCTTTTTGCCAAAAAATAAGACATTCTGAATTTGCTTACAGGAACAAGTCTGGAAGAGATGTAAATATTTGCAAAGTGCGCTCCAATGCCATTCTGTAAGAAACATGTAGAATAAAAGTGTGTATGCTGTGTTACACAGTGACATCTGCATATTCTGAGTATGAGAACAGACTTGATGCCTTCTGCATTATAAAGTAGAGCTATGTATAATTGTTACTTTGGTGCATAAGCTTATAATTGACGATTACATAATCCAAAAGGATATTGACAATAAGGAAAAGATATTAAAAAAAAAACCCAATTCACAAAAATGATGTATGCACTGTGTAATTAGTAAGATTATTATTTCACTACAAATTATTATTGCAACACTAATAATTTCCCTTTTTCTCATCCACATATGCTGCTGATGAGAAAATCCCTTCTTCAAAATAAGACAGAATAATAAGGCATACTTGAATATTCTATAGACAAAAATCTAAATTATACACGATTACCTGAGCCATATAATTGATTTTTTCAATTTGTCAGAAAAATATAATATATGTTTTATTAAAAATATACAAAATACATTTAAAAATAAAATATAAATAAAAATGTTATTTTTGTTCAAATCTCGCTGTGAACATATTTTAGATGGGTTTATTCAAATGATGAGAATGCATTCTTCAATACATACATAGTGTAGTAGTAATAATAATGTTTCTGATAAACCGAAACCGTTCTTGATAGAGATGTGGCAGTACATTAGAAATATGCGGTTTTAATGTAAATTTACTGTGTTCATGTAGGTGTACTTTTTAATTGCAAGCATTGTTAATTCATAAATACGCCATACACTGCATTTGCGAATGAGACTACTTTATGCTACATGCACTTGTACATTCAGGGCTGCCACCAGAAATTGCGGGGCCTAGTACAAATGTAAAAGGCAGGGCCCCCCTCCTTCCTTTTCTCCCCCACCATTATTTTTAAATTATTCTCTACTCAACATTTGCCTTCCACCCCATTTTCTACAGCCACCCCCCCATCCCCAGTTCCATCTAGCCCATGCAGTAGTTTATTTACCTCTCTGCGTGTTATTGCTGTCTCCTTTTGACTCCTCTCTATTCAGCGCTGTGACTTTATTAAAGGCTAGGACTGGAGCAAATAGCGGAAAATGTGGGGCCCCGACATCTTGTGAGCGTTTCAGACATGCTGCCTACAAGGGGCCCACTGCCGCATCCTTAATTACGCGCAGAGGTCTCTCCCCACATCACCTCTCACATCTCAGACTCAGATGCTGCCTAGAAATGGTGGCCGCTACCTCCCTTAATTCATTGCGGAGGTCCCCACCCCTAATAAATTTGTTTGGGCCCAGGGCTGGTGGGGCCCCACTCTGCTGTTGGGCCCCATACAGCTGTACTCCCTGTACCCCCCTGATGGCGGCCCTGTGTACATTCAGGGTTTATTTAGGTGTATGTGTATTTCACAGACGCCTGACTTTAACCTGGGGTATATGCTGCTGGTGCAGTGCTGGATGCAACTTGCATTAGCATGTGGGTGTAAATATGCTATTTTTACTTGCATCTTTTTTTTCATCAGAAATTTTTCGGCATACACGTCCAATTCTGTAATAGGCCCTAGATGTTAATCCACCTGTGAGTTTGAATCCTAATACTAAATTCACACAAAAATTGTTTATTTTAATTCATTTATTTATTTTTGCTTTTAAATATTATTGTAGGGATGAGAGACGGAACACACCCAGTTAGATGACACAACACAGTTGTTTCAAATTGAGCATAGCTAGGATACATATTTATGTGTATGTTTAGTGTTATTCAGTGATGGCAACTGGCAAGTTGATATTTCCCAGGATGAACATACTGTATTGTGCCATTAATTAGTCTAAATTTATTAGTATAAATTTAGCTTAATTAATTATGTATATTTTTTCTACCTATCTAAACATGATCACGGTTATTTGTTGCCCTGGCCTTAGTTATTTAAGACTCTTTGCTGTCTGTGCTAGCATTTAGAAATGTTTTCCTTGCTTATTTTCAGGTTCATTATTATAGATATGGATATATATAGTTGCTACCAGTGGTCAAAGTAGGAATTTAGAAGTGCTAGTATGGACATTTTAATGAATGACCCCCAGAAGCTATATGGAATTTGATTGTGAAATTTTAGATGTTTATTAACAATACATTGCATAACATAAAACATATTAAATAAAGCATGGCAATTCACCCTGTGGTCCCCCACTCTTTCTGTGTCCAATTACCTCTCCCCTGTGTCTTCTATTTTTATTTATTTTTCCCTGAAGTCTCCCGTGTTGGTTCATTATCCTCATGTCTCCTTATTGGGTTTCCTTTCTCTGTCCACTCTTCTAATGTGCATTGATCTTTATCCCAGGTAACCTCCTGCCTCTACAGGCTTTTCTTAATACCAACTGTGATGTGAAATCTGCTTGTTTTACACCAAGCTTTTTTATATGCATCTTAACTAGTGTCCTTACACATTACTATATAGTGAAGTAAAATGATGCAAGTATCACTGCTGACTGAAGTGCAAGCTGCATATTAGAGAGCTTGGTGTAAAACAGACAGAATCCTTAGCACGTGTAGAGAAGCTGCATGGACCTCTTACTGTATAGAACATGAAATCTTTACTTGAAAGAAGACAGTAACTGCTAGTGCTCCCATCTGTACACTTCTCAGCTTTTTCTTCCTCTTATCAGCCCAAACAAGCTGGTGAGCAGGCTGTTTGGTTGGCCGATGGGCTGGGCGCCCTGAGCTGTGCACTCCTCCTTCTTCCTTCCCCCTACCGCCGCTCTTACTCCTTGCACCCTTCCCGCAACCCTTCCTTTAGTTAATTGAAAGACAGCAGTGTCTGCAAATCTTATGCTCACATGCTCTGCAAGCTTGTATAGCGGGTGTGCAGCTTGAAGGGACTCGAGAGACGTGCCGGTGTATCATACCGGCACATGCCACCTCACTTCAAGCACTGGTTGCTGCATTAATGGAGTTCTCAGAGAGAGAAAAAACCTTGGATACATTTGCCTCTGACAAAATGAGGCTGTGCATACAAATTGTCATAACAGTTTGATCTCTGATGATTATAAAAGTCCTGCCTCCTATTTTGCTTACTTAAGCAAATAACTGTACTTGACCATAGTAACACTGACAAAATTATAGGGACATGGGGTAGGCATTTGCAAAGTAGGGATAAAATGTAAGATACACAACATGAGTAAAGAACTATTGGCAATTTCTTGTGAAAAAGAGATGCACTTAAAAAGGGCTTGATAAATAACCAAAGTACAAAGCTCACAATAATCAAGATACATTATAATAACAACAACAATTTTATTTTCAATATAATGTACTAAAAGCTTTGCATACTTCTTCAAACCTGGATCTTGTGGAAGTTTTTGTTCTTAGAAAATAGTATTTGTAGTTAAAGATTTCCACTGGCCAACGTGGGAGTGACCTGCAAAAATTAGTTAACATGCTAATATGAAATGTATAGCATTTCATTAAGTTATCCTTATGTTATGCACAAAGTCCATCTATATGCAATCATATAGTAAAAACAGTGATTCAGTTACATTAAATACTTAAAGGGACTTAGTAATAGTACTCAACATGTGTGATTTTGTGTCCTTAGGATGACCAGTCAGTTGACCTGGAAAATTGCTGCAGTGATTTGATGAGCAGCAGTGAAGATTTGCCTTCCCTGGACTCATCACTTCATGGAACTGAATACTATAAAGATTTAGAACTGATGGAAGATAAGAGTACTGACCAAGAAACTTCCAAACCTCCAAATGCTGTTTTTTGTGTTGGTAGTGGACCCAACATTAGCTTTGATAATGGAGAGGTTGTAATCACTTATACCAAGCCTTTCCTCTGCCCCTTAATTTTTGAAGCTGGAACTGATTCAGAATCTCAAAGCAAAAAGAATGAGGGATCCCAAGAAGATCTGGCAAGGTCTAAGGACACCATTCCTATCTTAGTGAGGTCACTTTCAACTTCTAGAAGACACAGCTGGGATGATGGTGTGTCACCAACAGATGCTGTCCGCAGGTAAGAGAGCTAAATCTTTTATGGAATAATCTAGTGCTTAATTGGTGAATGTTGTGTGTGCTAAAACTGAAAACTAAAGTAACTATATGTTTAAATCTGTTTTAAAATGATCAAGAAAGGTAATTCTATGTAGCTTACAATTTGACAAAAAATCTATAGTATAAATGAGCAAGGAGAACGACTTATAGGAGCTATATTTTTGTCCATAAGGAATAACAAATGGTGTTTTGATGTTTCCTTCTTAATTCATTCTATCCCTTTGTATGTTCTTGCTGTTATAAAAACTTAACAACTATACCCAAGTTTTTGGACCTCACAGCAAAACAGATGCACTGGGATTGAATTAATTAAGAAGCTGATGTATATGCCAATTTGTCACTTTAGTCATGAATAAATGTGTATTACATGGAGTTAAAATACTGTTTCAGGGTTTTTTTAATTAAAAAAGACAAGAACAGAGCAATGGATATGAACTTCTAGTTCAAGTACTTATTACTTGTTCCTGCCTACCATACACCCCGTGTACTATTCAACAAATATATAATATAACGCAGTAGAATTTTATAGTATACCATTTCTCTGTCCATGTGTAGATATGATCCAGGCCTGGATGTAGTTAGGGAATGAATCCCAGTGGTTAGATTTTTATCAGTACGTAGTTTGATGCAACTCTATATCGATCTGGGCTATTTTTATCAGTTCCCTCCTTTTAAGGTGTGCTCCTGTTCTCTCCAGAGGCAGCCTTGTCATATTCAGGCCCCTGAGCTACAGTTTATTCTGAGCAACAGGGGCTTGAAAAAAAGAGAAATAAGCCAGACCTCAAGAAAGGGGGATGTCTGGGTGAAGAAACGCATTATGAAATGTCTTATGGGAAATCCCTGGTAGACTTTAGAAGTAAGACACAGCAGGGACAAGTTTAAGATGTCAGCTGTTTAGGAACGAATGTGTTAATTACGGTGACATGTTTATGATATCAGACCCACCAAAGAATGAAAAAAATAGACATTAAACAGCAGACGCATGTGTTCCCTGCACAAACAATTGTTGCAAAGGGTTCATCACAGAAAAAAATGTTTCCTTGTATGTTTATCTAAATAAGAGAAAAATATAGGTATTAATAATATTTGTGGTTCATTTCTACCGCTACTGTTGATTAGCTAAAAAGTTAAAACACACATGAAAGCAGTCGCTATGAGAGTACCATTAGTAGAAAGATTTACTTTCCTCCTTCTAAAAGAGAGAAAACTGAAACTCACATCTACATAATTAGTGAGGAGAGGTGAGGCTACGTCTTTGCACACAAATTACCAAAATAACGGAACTTGCTTTAACTAACCACTATGATAAAGAGTATTAAAATATATAATGAAGCATACATGTTTTTTAAAGGTCATTTAATGATGTGAATACAAGGCGTTCCTCTAAGAGAGGCTTAATTAATTTCACCATGTATAACAATGTTTGGCCTTTTCTGCAGAGTAGTCTGCAGTGTTGCCCATCTGAACAGAAATAGAGTGTTGAACATATACTGGAGAATGGGATGTACAAACATTGACAAGAGAAAACAAATGTGAATAAAAAAATAGAAAATAAATAAAAACCCAATCATAGACCCCTCCCCCCAAAAAACGACCCAAGCTTCAGGGCGGAAAACAGCTGGGGAGTGTGGGGTGGTCAACAGGCTATCTTGGGACTCAGACGAAGCTTGTTCAGCGTGGGACTAAATTACCTAGATGAAAAAACATCCCTGTTTGAATAGCACTGGGGCTTTTACCAGCAACCCTGGGAGATGAGTGCTAGGGTAATAATGCAAAAATGGTAAACAATATTTCTAGAATTTTATTATGAACTACAGGTGCCAGTATATTTATGGCTGCCAGTGCATACTGGCACTTGTAGAACAACATGTGCCAGCATGCCCTAGCATCTAGGACCCATGGGACCTATAGTACCATATAGTAAAGTACTAAAAATCCAGAAAAATTTAAAACACAACATATTAAAATCCCTTTATTCTAAATAATGACCCATCCCTCGTTTTCCTCTTCCAGACCTAAATACATATGTATCGCCTTCTTTCTCTCCTTCTTTCCATTCAGTTTATTTAGTAATTTAATAACTAAACATAAAAAATACTACCTGATGATGCAAACTTGCTCTTCGAGCCGCAACGAGAGTGACAGCATGCAAATGACAATTAGGTTAATTTATCACTACTCTGTCTCCTGACCCTTTTGTCCCCCTCCCTGTACATCTCACTGGAACTCACTGCTCTTACATGCCACTCCCAAAGGCTCCTTTCCCAAATCACTTCCCTCATCAGGCGTCCCTATCCCTAACTATGTCCCTCCATCCACCAACCCCTTCTCTCCCTTCCCATGTCCAGTGACTTCCCTCCATACAGGTTCCCATCACATTACAGTTCTCTCCCTTCTCACCCCCAACCCACCCCTGCTTAAAGCCCTGCCTACCCCAACAATCTCATCCACAACTCCCCACTTCTCTCCTCCTCTTCTCCACTTTTTGGAACATCATTTATTCTCTCCTCCTACAGCTCTGCTCTCTGCCTATCCAAATAATCCTACTTTAAATCTCTCAATTCCTCTCAGTGTTCCAACCCCCGTCATATCTTTGCCATCTTAAACTTCTTCCTCTGCCCCACTTTCTCTCAATATCTCCGCACTTTCTGGACCCACTTCACCTCTAAAATCGAGTCCATCCTTCATGGCAGCCTTTCACATCAGGCTTCTCTTGTCCCCTTCCCTACAGTCTACTCACTCTATTTTTCTTCCCTCCATCCCTAGGGATGAAGTCTGCACCCTTCTCTCATTGTCTCTCCAATCTGCATGCCACAACACCAATGTGCACCCACCTCTTCAACCTATGTCTCTTCTCTGGCATCTTCCCTACCTCATTCAAGCATGATTTGGTTTCACAAATCCTCAAAAATCCTGCCTTGACCCTGTCTTTCTCTCTAATTAATGCCCCATCTCTCTTCTCCCCTTTGCCGCTAAACTTCTTGAGCAGCTTGTCTACAATTGCCTCATCAACTTCCTTTCTTCTCACTCCTTCCTTGACGTGCTTCAATCTGGTTCCTTCACTCCACTGAAAGGTCACAATCTTCTTACCGCCAAATTTAATGGTTAATTCTTCCTACTCATCCTTTTGGACAACTCTGTAGCCTTCAACACTGTGGACCACTCTCTTCTTTTGCAAATCTTCCATTCCATTGGCCTACGTGACAATGTCCTCTCCTGGTTTACCTCCTTTGTTACCAACCAAGGGTTTGTTTTTGGCCTCCTTCTCTTCCCCACATACATTTCCCTTAGTAGTTTTATCGGCTTCTTTGGCTTCCAATGCCACCTTCATGCCTCACCTTTCTGGACCTTTCCTTTTCCCTCGCTCATATTTCTCCAGTTGTCTATTTGTTTTCTTCACTTGGATATCCCAATGCTTTCTCAAACTTAAAATATCTAAGGCCGATCTCATTGTCTTCCCCCCTCCAGAGTCTTCTAACCTTCCCTTGCTATCTGTTGACACTACTCTCTCCTCTTTTACACAAGTGTGATGCCTGGCTGTCATCTTTGACTCCTCCCTACCCTTCATTCCCCACATTCTGGCCCTCTCCCGATCATTCCACTTCCAAGTTTAGATACTTCCTTGCCCTGGTCACAACTAAAACTCTCATCCAGTATCTCATTATCTCTCACTTTGATGATAAACCTCCTCCCTTTCATCCACCTCTCTCCACTTCATTCTGACCTCAACACTGCTCTTTTGTTGATCTGCATCAACCTCCCCTCTCTCTGCTAGTCACTACACTGGCTTCCTATCTTCTATAGATTCCAGTTCAATCTTCTAACCCTGCTCTAAACTCTACATCTCCAACCTCATTTCTCTCCACACTCTATCCCACCCACTCTGCTCTGCCAATGATCGCTGCCTCATCTCCCCAATGGTTGCCTCTTCTCACTCCCGCATCCAAGACTTCTCTCATGCTGCTCTCCAACTTCAGAACTCACCCCCACCCCAATCAGGCTATGCACTAGTCTCCAAAGCTTTCATGGGAACTTTTTACCCCAAGGACCATACACAGGACACATGGTCATCCCCTAAGGTTAGAGGATAGGAAATTTCACAACCAGCAAAGGAAGGGGTTCTTTACAGTAAGGGCAGTCAAGATATGGAATTCATTGCCAGGGAAGGTTGTGATGGCAGATTCAATAGATATGTTTAAGAAAGGGTTAGAAACTTTTTTAGCAGAAAGGTGTATCCAGGGATACGACCGTTAATTAAAATGAAGGATAGTAGTGGATATAGGGTGAAAATAGGACTGCAATATTGAGTCTGGGGGGATTTTTACAATTGAAACCGATTGGCGGTTGTTTACTCTGGATTAATTTCAAATATAAGTGCAGGATCGCAGGAGACCCAAAATAGGTTGAACTTGATGGACTGGTGTCTTTTTTCAACCTCATCAACTATGTTACTATGTTACTATGTAAATGTGCCCTCACCAAAGCCTATCTGCCCTACTCATACGTCATCAGCTTTGTATCCCCCCGCCCCAGATTGTAAACTCTTGTGAGCAGGGCCCTCTTTCCTTGTGTTTTCCTGCTTCACTATCCTATCCACCTATGCACATGTTTTGCACCTTCCCTCTGGACTACTAGTTTCCACCACTAGTGTCTCTGGCTCTTCCTCCTGAACAATGGCATGCTTCACACTGGAATGTTCTCTGTCTGCCCCTTTTTTCTCCTCACCACTATATATATTTCAACATAGTAGCAACATTATGGTAATACCATACGTGACTACAAAGCACACCAAATGTCATGAACTAATACATAAAATAAAAATAAAATAAACAAGCTACCCCCAAGTAATGGGACACTGTGCCCCTCTTGCACTATGTAGACCACTAAAGGACTATTAAAGTATTTTCGTCCATAGTTTATTGCTCATGATAAACTACGTACCCTAGGTGTTTCATAACAATGTACTATTGTACTTTTAATGCTTTTGCTCTCCCCATTGTATGTCGCTGCAGACAATTTGTGCACCTTATAAATAAATTATGTTAATAAAATAATAATACCCTATGAGGGGTCTATATGCAAATAGCCAATATTCAACTTTTTAAGCTGAATTCAAGTGAATCAAATTCATACATGTCTACAATGGCCCACTGAGATACCAACACCTGTTTGCTTTAATATCTGATCAGCCACTGCCAGAATTCTATTTAATCAAATCTGGGTCTTAAAGGAGCAGAAATAAACTAGAATGGATTCCTAACAGTCCTGTATTTGGCAAAAGAGGCATTATTTTCAGAGCTCAAAGGGGGTAGCAGAATGGGGTATGGCTGTGGTAAATGGAACTGAATGGGTCAGAGGCACTGCTGAGTAAAACAGGAGATTGAGCAGATTGGGTGCAGAGTCATTTGAGTTATATATTTTTATTTTTAAATGTTGGGAGGTATGACTATTGATTAGCACAATGGATGAACATATACATTAACCATAACACTTGAACCAAGCAAGTAATATGGCTCCAGATTTCATAATTATCGGAGAAATATTCCTTCAAGTGCATACCTGCATCTACATACATTAGTAATAATGCTACTTTTATAAAAGATCTGAGTTTTTTAAGCAACCAAGCCCTATATTTGTTACATTTTTGTCATTGTATTTATTAAAATACACTATTACATATTGCAAAAAATCACTCACATGGCTTTCTTATTAACACAAATGGCCCATTTGTCCCCCACTTTATTTCAAGGTGCATGCACACTTCCCACCTCCTTGTAAATGCTCCCAGAAAATCAATCTGAATCTAGTTTTGCAGGTTTATTGGTCCACATGAAAAAGGAACATGATGCGCATACAGTATAACTTCAAAGTCCAACCTACAACCACCTTAGGATGACCCCTTTCATTCATTTTCTATATTGCCATTTTTTTTTGACACATTTATGTCTTAAGTTAATCAGGAGTAAGGTGATATCAGGGTTGTCTTCAGAACATGACATATTAAAGTCTCAGTATGTAGTTATCTATTAAATGCTAGTGTTATGTCTTGGAAGGTTTAGCCTTGATACTGCAGAGATGGAAAGTGATGGAGAGAGAGAAATGGAAGCCACCACCAATGTCACCACTCAAGAGATTCTCCCATTATCACGACCATGGGCCACAAAAGCAAACCTGAGGATAGAAGCAGACCTTGGAAATCTTGATTTGACGAATACCAATACAGAGAACAAGGTACAGACATATTAATAATATGCTCAAAAAAATACACACACAGTGTCAAAATTATATCAACTTAAATAAATTAAAACATATTTTAATATTAAAATATAAAAATATACATACATACATTATTGATGAAAACTGGAAAAGGGCAATTTGCCCGAAACTAGGAAAGTGTCCGACACTTGATGCCCCTAAGGCTCTAAAAACGACAGCTATCTCTGTCCCTCCCCTTCTCCAATAGCATAAGAAGACAAGATACACCCTCCTTTAAAAGAGGGAATACATATTTCAAAGTGACATTTCATAACTTAATTTATGTGCCCCTTTCTTATTTCTAGTGAGTCTCTATGCACTGCAATTATAGTTCTTCCACTAGGTGCATCATTTTTTATCTTGGTGGCATTTTCTATAAACAGTTAAATGAACTGTGCCTCTGCAGCCAACAAACAAAACATTGAACTTACAATACTCAAATTTATTGTGCATATTGTAAATGCCCATTTATAAACTGCCATATAATCAGCTCTAACAGCACAGAGTTGCTTGCTTAGCCAGAACAGTAGTATACTTTATGATTATGAATCTAATTTTTTTTAAATTCAAAAACTGGCAGGATGAGGACAGCTCTGGTAAGAGATTGCGTTCAAAGTCTATGCCTTCTACACTGGACAAGATTTCAACCCCAAGGATCTCACGTAGCTTGGAAACATCCTGCCCAGTAATTGAAGGTGAGTGAGGCATTTATCACTATGCTTGTATGCCTGAACATAAATATGTTTTCACAATATAAAGTATAAAGTATAACATACTGGAAATATAATGGAAACTATATTAAACTTCCAATTATATCAAATAGTAAATTATTAAAGTGTCCATGTTTCTTGCCAATGCTTGCATTAATACTCAGTAATAGCGTAATATGTTCCACCATTCAGGCATATATCTACATTATGGTATGGGTGCTGATTATAAAACCATATTCCCATGTACATGACTTCTGTTGTTTTATAGTTGTGGCTCTGAGAATAGACTTGAAACCAAGGAAGTATTTAGAGTTGGCCTGCACAATTCCACACCTGTGAAATCTCCATTCTGACGAATAATGCATTGGTATTACTTTTCATTAAAAAAATATATTTCATTACAACTACACACTTTTACCAGTGATGCAAATTTCCAGTGTTATGTGATTGTCCTGTAGTTTCCAGGCTCTTCAATAAAATTAGGCACAGATAGAGTAATGGCACTGCTAAAAAAGACTGATCTCCTTGCGAATAAGAATCTTTTGCTGGGGAAGTAGTGTGTGACTGTATTATCGTTATGCTACTTAATCCAAGGGGGCACCACCTGTTATATGACCAGCAGTGGTGTAATGACTTGATTAGCAGAGGTTTGCAGATTTGCATTTGATATGAGAAGTGATACTGTGCAATTGATTAGTATTAAAAACAAGGGAAAAATCTTCAAAGCATTTGCCCCTGGCAATTAATGACAGGTGGTATGCATGCTTTACGGGAGTAGTATATTATTGGGCCCACCAACACAATTTCATTTAAAAGTCCCAGATTAGTAACTATTGATACAGTAATGTCCATGTGAACCTTAAGCATGTTCAGATCATGAACACTACCTGCCTATAATATGTACCATTTATTTGTACTACTCAATTACCATTCTCTTAGTATGGAACATTCACTGCTTGTTTGAAACTAACATTTAATGTAAACAGCTAGTGAAATTAAGGGGAGAAAGGTGATAAACTTCACTGAAATGACAACTAAGAATCAATATTATACTGACTATAAACAGTGCTAGTTGCAGCACAGGTACAAAGTTATGGTTTTGTACCTCATCTTTTTTTTTACTTTTTTTTCGTTCCAGTTTTTGAAATTTTATGGATAATGGGTTTCGAAATAATCCATCTCATACCTGTATTATTGTTTTCTTTATCAACTCCATGGCTGGCATAACAAATAGGCTAAATATTTAGCTGAGTGGAGACAGGAAAAAAGGTGCCCCATGGAAGGTACATAGTGTGACTCCTCCTTCCTGTCTCTCAGCTGAGTAAGTAGTGTGTACATATAGTGTAGTCATTTGTTTCTGTCTATTTGGATTTTATCTTATACCCAGTGGTTCCGGTGGATCCCTGCGACACACCCACACCACCAGGGGAGTGTAAGCAGGGGCAGGGGTGGCTCCTCTGGGGATGCTAGTTGATACTATGGTGGCACCTGGGCCTTCTCTACGGGTGTGTGACATCTCTTCTGGTTTAGAGGTCAAAAGCTGGCCTGATATCTAAAACAACATGGGGAAACCTCGGAAACAGTCAATATTTCCCTGCATCCTTCACAAATACTATCTGTGGCATATTCCCAATGCAAATAAGCCCAGGTAAGTTAGTTATTCTTCCTTCTCAGTATTATATCAGAGCAGGTTGAAGGAAAAAGAAGCAGCAATTCTCATCACTGTGTTTGTGGAGCATGCAACAAACTTTTGTCTGACAAGTTTATATGCAGACTGTGTCCATTAACCCAAAAGGCCTACTGCTCAGCCTCCTGAATGGTTTGCAGAATTAATTTCCAGAATGATGAGATGAGGCAATGAAGGGCACTTTTGTCAGAAAGGTGGATTTAAATTCCATGCAAGCGCTTAAGAAAGACAGACCACAGACTAGTCTGGATTTGAAGGATGTTAGGCCTGGTATGTATTCCTGGGGGCCATTGGGTTCTATCAGAGATCTCAAAGGGTCATCTGATAGTGAGTTAGGGTAAATTGGAGATCCCAGGTCATTTAATTATAAGTTGTGAATGTCCTCCTCAAATATTAATAGAACCATGAGGATTGATGTTACACCAGCTCCTTTCTCTCTCCAATATTCCTCTTTTAGTATCAGCATGAAAACCGGTTAGTGAAAATAATGTCATTTTTTTCTCATTCATATTCACTGACCCTCAAGTGGGTTGATCCCACTGTAAGAACCCCTGCATTACAGAGCGGAGGCTGGTTAAAAGATCCTATGGGTAGAAAATGGAAAGTGGTTTCAAGAAACTTCATATTTCTTTGGGTACAGTTCTCAAGTCTGGCATGGCTGTTACCTCAGTCCCCAGGGCTCTCAGAGTAGGG
The DNA here is from genome assembly GCF_038048845.1 of Mixophyes fleayi. Classification (NCBI taxonomy): domain Eukaryota; kingdom Metazoa; phylum Chordata; class Amphibia; order Anura; family Limnodynastidae; genus Mixophyes; species Mixophyes fleayi. The sequence continues at coordinate 190,519,124 of NC_134402.1, read as the reverse complement.
GCTGCTATAAGAACGAGCAAGTGAAAATTAACAGACAGTATCTACTCAAAAGCGCTGATGTCATGAGAAAAGGGCTTGACTTCCTATCAACAGCACTTCAAGGAAACACACAGATATCATCCTGGAAAGCAGTGTTCTAGGCAGTATAGTGCCAGTACTGCTAGACAGCCTTTCTATCCTATCAGGGGTAAGGAACAGAGGCCAGTGCTGAAACCCACTCAATGACTCTTTCCCCGCTCAACCTTCAATGAATTCTGTGGGTGGCAGAATTTCAAATAATGCAGAGGTTTAGACACTTACCACGCAAGATCGTATGGTACCAGTGAAGTCCTTTATCCACCCAATGAAGAAGCAAGATTTCCTTATTTCCTAAATCTATAGGATGATTATCTTCAATTCACCCTGTCTACATTTCCTAGGACCTTCACCAAAGTGCTAGTAGTTTGCTTGGCTTCTCTCAAGAGGAGTTGCTCTCTGGTTCCCATTGGCAAGTTGGCATATGAGGAACCTTCAGGTAGGCCCAATCACATGTCTACAGATCAAAATCAGTTGCATGCAAACATTCTAGATATAAGGGCAGAAGACAATATGGTAGGTAAAGGCACAGCAGATTGTCTTAGCAGATCCCAGACACATTCAGGGGAAAAAGTTGTTTGAATTCCCGACCCAAAGTTTGGACTCCCTTAAGTAAGTTTAATGGCGACAATGCAGCACACCATAGCTGGCTTTCTGTGGTCTGAAATGGTCTAGGAAGTGCTTAAAGAATTGGAGGAGATTTGGACGAGATTCATTCTATGGTGCAGTCCAGAGTGAAGGTTCCTACTTCTGCAAGCATTCAGCATTTTCTCCGTGATGGCTTCAACAGGGTCCTTGCCCTCACCATTCTAAAGGTTCATATATCTCTGATTATTGTTTTACTGGGATCTAGGTTGGTGTCTGAGGATCTTATTTTTCATTTTTTTTAAGCAGTAAAGAGAAATCATCATTGTATTAAACCTTTTGCTGCACCTTGGGATCTCATAGTTCACTAATCCCATTGCGGTCTCACACTTAAGGCAAAGTTTCTGATAGCAATCACATCTGCCTGATAAGTGAGGGAATTACATGATTTATGGCATAAGGAGCTATTTCTGGATATCTATAAGGTGGTGTTACGAGCTAATCCTACTTTCCTACCCAAGGTAGTTTTCTACTTTCATATACATCCAGAGATTATATTTCCATCTCTCTGCCTACAACCAACTAACGACAAAAAGAAAGATAAATCTTCTCAGGGCAATTTCGGCTTACCTGTCCAAGGAATTCAGAAAAACGGATCAATTATTTGACCTTCCAGTAGGACCTGGACAAAGACACATTCCATCCATATTCTTGCAAGATGAAGAGGTCATTACACAGAATTATAAAAGTAACTGATGTGCAGTGCTGGAAATTCTGTGAGTACATTCTGCAAGAGCAGTGGCAACCTCCTGGCACTCAGGCTCAGCAGATGATCACTGCAAAGTAGCAAGGTGGTCACTGATTTACACCTTTCCCAGACATTAATTTTGTTAAGTTATTACAACATACTGAAACTTAATGTTATTTGAGTGACTACAGTCATGGCCAAAAGTTGAGAATAACACAAATAATATTTTTCATAAAGTCTGATGCCTCAGTTTTTATGATGGCAATTTGCATATACTCCAGAATGTCATGAAGAGTGATCAGATGAATTGCAATTAATTTCAAAGTCCCTCTTTGCCCTGACAATTAACTTTATCTCACAAAACCTTTCCACTGCATTTTAGCCCTGCCACAAAAGGACCAGCTGACATCAGGTCAGTGATTCTCTCGTTAACACATGTGAGAGTGTTGACAAAGACAAGGCTGGAGATCACTCTGTCATGCTGATTGAATTAGAATACCAGACTGGAAGCTTTAAAAGGAGGGTGGTGCATGAAATCATTATTCTTCCTCTGTTAACCATGGTTACCTGCAAGGAAACATGTGCAGTCATCATTGCTATTGTTGCTAGTTAGATTGCGTCTAAATCAACCATTTATCGGATCATCAAGAACTTCAAGGAGAGAGGTTCAATAGTTGTGAAGAAGGCTTCAGGGCGCCCAAGAATGTCCAGCAAGTGCCAGGAAATTGATTAAAATTAAAATTGATTCAGCTGCGGGATTGGGACACCATCAGTGCAGAGCTTGCTCAGGAATGGCAACAGGCAGGTGTGAGTGCATCTGCATGTACAGACTTTTGGAGGATGGCCTGGTGCCAAGAAGGCCAGCAAAGAAGCCACTTCTCTTTAGGAAAACCATCAGGGACAGACTGATATTCTGCAAAAGGTACAGGGATTGGATTGCTGAGGACTGGGGTATAGTAATTTTCTCTGATTAATCCCCTTCCAGATTGTTTGGGGCATCTGGAAAAACACTTGTCCGGAGAAAGAAAGGTGAGCCCTACAATCAGTCCTGTGTCATGCCAACAGCAAAACATCCTGAGATCATTTCTCTGTGGGGTTGCTTCTCAGCCAATGGAGTGGGCTCACTCATAAATCTGCATAAGAACACAGCCATGAATAAAGAATGGTACCAAAACATCCTCCATCCACCATAAGGCAAAAGTGATAACTAAGTGGCTTAGGGATCAAAACATCGAAATTTTGGTTCCATGGCCAGGAAACTCCCCAGACCTTAATTCCATTGAGAACTTGTGGTCAATCCTCAAGAGGCAGCTGGACAAACAAAAACCCACAAATGCTGGCAAACTCCAAGCATTGATTAGGCATGAATGGGCGGCCATCAGTCAGTATGTGGGCCAGAAGTTGATTGACAGCATGCTAGGGTGGATTGCAGAGGTCTTCAAAAAGAAGGGTCAACATTGTAAATATTGACTCTCTGCATAAACTTAATGTAATTGTCAATAAAAGCCTTTGACACTTATGAAATGCTTGTAATTTTACTTCAAGATACCAAAGCAACATAAGGTTTAAAAACACTGAAGCAGCAAACTTTGTGAAAACCAATACTTGTGTCATTCTCAACATTTGGTCATGACTGTACACTGCAGGGACAGCAGGTGGTGCTGTTACGAAATGTGCTAGTGTTTATCACTCTGTATTATAGAAATATACTCTGTTGTACAGGAATTTTCCTATAATGTTGTAGTTTATATAAGACCTGTCATGTCTGTATGCTGATAACTAAAGAGTTTATTATAAATAGTTATACCACAAAGAACTTCCCAGTGTGTGCCTATTGACAAAGTATATGAAAGAAACCTTGATCTGCTAACAAGTTTCTGGGCATGACATCATCTGCTGATGCTCACTTTGAAAGGAAAATCCTTTAAAGGGTGATTCAATAATAATAATAAAAAAAATGTTTACTTGGCATGGTCAATGTTGACACTCTCTCTTTCATGAATTGCTTGTGTACGTCCCATTCATTATGGCTACCATGGAGTTGGTAAGGAAATGAGAATTATTATAGTTAATTTAATTTCCTTGAGATACTCCATGTCAGCACAATATTCCCATCTGTATTGTATATTTATATTTTTAGGAACAGCTTGGAAAGTTTCTTAAACACACCAAGGGAAGGAGGAGTCACACTCTATACCTTCTGGGGGCATTTCTTTTACCTATTTCTACTCATCTGACTAGGGAGTTAACCCATGTGTTATAGCTGTCTTGGAGTATCTCAAGGAAATAAAATTAGCAGTAATAATTCTGTCATATCCAGTATTTATAAAATTCTAATAGTTTACACAGTGCTATAGTTGAACAACATTATCTAGGTTATTTTTTTACACCGAGTTATTTTGGTATTTCCGATGTGCTGATCCTCCAGAGACTATCACGTTAGTCAAGACAATCCACTTTGAAAAATCAACAAACAATGCATACCTCAGAACCTTATAAAATGCTTTGGCAAGGAGTAAAGTACACATATGTGGCATAACAGAAGAAACAGTCCAAGGTATTTTGTGGGTTTTCATCAATACCACATGAAAACAAGTGGGAATGAATGGCATTAAACAATGGAAGACTGGCATTAACAAAAATCTACTGAATGGATCAAGGGCACTACAAATCAAAAATGTAGTTAATTGAATTCAGTAGTCAGCATATGAAAAAATCCTTGCATATGGGCCCTTCACAGTCATAGTCAAAATAGAACTCAGACCCAATTACAACAGATGATTATACCAAAGTTTAATGCACCTAAACTGCACTACTTATTTCAAGCTTTAATGAAATAAAATAATTTTCCATTTTTTCCACTAACCTTCAATTAATTTGTATAGCCAGAACTCTTTGAGACTTTAATTATTGTTTTTGGCACCACAGTGTCTTTATCACGATGGTGTACAGTGAGAAAAAAAAAACATTTTAAAAACTACCATGTGTAACTTTGCTTCTTGAACATATAACTTATTTAGATATTGAATAAACTATTTGGCTGATCTAGCTACTATAAAATGCAACATGCGATGGGTTTGAGTTTCTGTCACTGGAAATCTTTAACTCAGAATGTTGATTCTCCTAAACTCAGACTTATTCATCTGGATTGCAGTTAACATATACAATTTTGCATCTTTCAAAAAGGACCATTAGATGTAAGGTAGACTATGAATATGCCATTTCACATTGGTCTTCTACTTTGGGTCCTTCTTGGTGAAGGCTTCCTTGTATCCTCATACATTTTCAAATAATAAGTCTTTTAACGTACTTGCTTGTTCTTTGCTTTTTATGTGTACACACCCTGACATGTTGTGATGTTAAGCAGTGCCACAAGGCTGTTGCAAACACAAGAGACACCAAAATAAATCCTCAGCTTACAAAACAGAGCAAATGTATAAATGACAGATTTGCACTGATAATAAGTGTTCGACACACACAAACAGCATCCCCAAACCAATGACAAGATTGATACAAGAAATGAAATGAAAGGCTATGGTAAAAAAAAACAAAAATAAAAGTGGACATTTTGATGACTTGGTAGGGGATTGTATGATTAGTCACATAGGCAACAAGATGTTGCAATATTAATAAATAATAAAGTTTGTTTGTGAGTTGTTTGCATTAACACAAAACACTTAAGCTGCTCACGTGTTTTTTCTATAGTTGTTTGGCACAACCATTAAATTATCAGATCCATCAGCAGTTTGGGAAATTACACCCTTTAAAATAGGATGCTGAGTTGAGTCCTGCCCCCCGGGCTGGAGTTTGCCAGCCCTCCCCTGTGTATTACCCATTTCCTAAAAAGGTGGAAACCCACCTAAAAGTATCTAAAAGTGAAGCAACAGAAGATATTCAAAAGTCATAATAATGTGAACATGCAGTGTATAAAATACAAAGAGGGGGACGAAGTCCCAAAACTCTTACAGGCTACTATAGTATTGATAATCCACACTGTAAGCCTATAAGCCCATAAAAATGAATTATGTATGTTTTATTTTCAGTAATCCAACCGCCTCAGATGGAAATCATTGAGAAGGATCACGTGGAACCAACTCATGTGTAAGACAATACAACAAATGTTTTCATATTGCATAGCCAAAGTCTTCCTAGGATCAACCTAAAACACCTAAACTACTACAATTTTAAAAGGTCACTCAAACTATGAGGATGACCAGCCTGTTTATCTTTGCGCTGATGTGCCTATCTGACTTCCAACTACATATGTAGATATTAGCCTCTAATCCTTTATTTGGGAATTGTCCCTGTAAAATGTGAATGCCTGTTTTTGTAGGTTCACATGAAAATATGCATGTTGGAAATAGTAAAAATGTCCTGTCTACTTATACTTTTAGACAACTGCATTTATTATTATCAACTTTTTAGTTTTTCCTTCATTGGTTCTATTTTTACATTAGTTATATAAGTGAGGGGACATCAGAGCTGTTTTTATGTCATTTTTTTGTGTATTGGAATGTTCTTATTGCATGGATATATGGATAGTACAAAAGTCATTTCATTCAAAGTAGGCAATGATTCCTAATTATTGGCACGTCCTGTAAATACTTTTAAAATAGCAAGAGAAAAATAAAACAGTCCTTTTGAGAAAGAAAAGAGGCTCTGCAGCCACCCACTAATCAGAAAATACTCCCAAAAATACACCTTCTCCACTCCTTGAATCACATTTCAATATCATGAAGCACAAAACTTGTGGGTGTAATACAAGTTACAAAAGTGCCCAGCTAAGGATCATCATCATCATCATTTATATAGCGTCACTAATTCCGCAGCGCTGTACAGAGAACTCATTCACATCAGTCCCTGCCCCATTGGAGCTTACAGTCTAAATTCCCTAATATAGACACACACTCACACACAGACAGACAAACAGAGAGGGAGACAGACAGATAGATAGAGAGGGAGAGACTAGGGTCAATTTTGATAGCAGCCAATTAACCTACCAATATGTTTTATTTTGTTTTGGAGTGACCTGATCTAGCTCCTCCCATTAATATGCATCACCACATAGTGTTAAATAACAGTCTGACACCTCCCAAAGGCATACACTTACATTATACAACCAAAACAAAATTGTATTTAACAGTGGGTGTCACTGTTATTAGAGAGTATTAATATGAGCTGAATCCTGCCACACTCAGGAGGGAATTCTTTTCTTTTTTGGTGTGTACATTTACTTTAATCAGTAAGAAAAAACTTTTTCTGCCTCCCAGCAAAGTCCTGACAAGAAGATCCCCCTCAATGGGACGAGCTACATGTGTAGTGGTGCCGCACCCCGTTGCTAGGCAACAGGACGCCTCTTTTCCTCTGTATGTCAGCGGTCAGGTGCATCTGACTGCTAAAATCACCTCCACCCTATCAGGGGCCAATGTTAGGTATATCTGGCATCTCTCTCCATCAGTCTCGTGCCAGGGTATTGGTTCTCTAGTCTCTAGCGTTCCAGTGTCCTTTTCCTGTTTTCCATTTCCATTGCTGACTTTTGGCTTGTTTCCTGACTATCCCTCGGCTTTGTGATTCGGTACCTCTTGTCCAGCAAGTTCCTGACCTCAGCTTTCTCTGACCATTCTTATCGCTATTCCCTTGAGTACCTCATCTTGGCTGTTTTGCACCTGCTCCCTGCCTTCCTGTGTGCGCTCCACTGCACTGGTGACTAATTGGAAGATCCGCGACCTGCACACGTCATGCAGTCAAGCCCATACCTCCTTGAGGAGGTCTCTGGTGAATACCGGGGGTGTGTTAGACTCCGCGCCTCCCAATTTAGTTGCGTCAATACCAGTCAGTGGCCTCTTCAGTACTACTAACGTGACATACAGGGGCATATTCAATTCCGATCCGATCCGCGGTAAAATGCGCAGTACTGCCGGTAATACGGTACCGCAGCCCAATGGGCTGTGAACGACAATCCACGTTATTGCGGTACCGCGGATTAGGTTCGCGGCCGTTCCGGCGCGATCCCGCGGATCGGGATCGGAATTGAATATGCCCCACTTTAACTATGCCGACTCTGTTAACTAGATGTATGCCATTGGCACTCTCTCTACCCAAGCACCTTTAAGCTCTGATAACAGTCCTTATTGCTGCATTCATTTTTTATTTGCTGTGTAGTAGATTACCACATGTGTCCATTGCAAACTTGTCTATACATCGCAAGCAGGGCCCAATTACCTCTTTGTCTGGCAGTCTTGCTTTATTGCGTATGTTGGCACTATACACATAAATGTTAATAAAAATGATAAACCATGGTGAAAATATATACATACAAATCATACATATCTAATGAGGGTTTTTTGTTGAGCCTCAGCCGTTCAAAAGGTTACAAAAAAAAAGTGTTTAGTTAAACGTATTCACGGGTCTTCACTTCTACAAGCGGAAACTTTTAGGAACAGAGGTAGTCTTCTGTCCATTCATGTTTTCCTTCAGCTCATGGCCTCTTTGAACTGTGTCCTTAAACAAAATATATAAAGCAGTGAATCAAGCATGGTTTTATTACATTTCTTTTAAGATCTTTTGATCTTAATAATATAAATTGGCTAAAAATATATTGGTACAAGTTATAGCAAAATGAAAATCAAACAATGGTTACTTTTCTTTGCAGATTATTTGTACAACAAGTGCTCCAAGAATTAAAGCAATATCATGGGTAGGTGCATATTTTACTTCTTAACATGGAATGGTTTGTTCTAATAATAGCAATAAGTGTCTCAGACTAAGCGGTGGTAGCACTTTAGTGCAAAGTACTTTAATGTGAAGAGACCTTTAGGACATTTCATTGTTGATTTTACTTCATTAGGACCAAAAATAAGCAAGGGAGCCCTGAGCCGAAGCAAAGCCTGACCTGGTTTGAGTTCCTGTCAAACGAGTGGGTAATTTTACCAACTATATAGATTTGTGTAGACTGGAAATTTTAATAAGAAGTACCACAGATGAATCCTATCACATGTGAATATTTCATTTTATTTTCCCTCCATTCTGCATCTCATTCCTCTTATTAATTAAAATAAGAGGAAACTTAATGAACGGGAAAAAAGAAAGTAATTCAAATTCATTTCATGAAAAAACTAAATGAACTGTCATAAAGATCATACGTTAATGCATAGGTTACATTTACAGTTTAATTTTGAGTGACATCTTGTCTAATTTATAGATCACTCTCAGTTTACACATTTAATATTATTTCCCTACATAAAGGACAGAAGGCACAGGGAAACCTGAGAAAGTGGAAAGGGGGACAAAAGTGAAAAGAAGACTTAGCTCACTGAAGAATAGAGTTACTGGATCCTGGCAAAAAGATAAGGTACGAAAATGGATGTATGTATTTGTAACCAATCTGTATCAAAATACAAATAACCATTACGCATCTGTACAGCTCCACTAAGAAATAACATGCATGTGATATAACGAGTCAGTCAGATTTACTGACTCTAGTCATTCTTCAACTTTCCATGCCAACTATTAAAGCACTATTACTATTATTATTATTATTATTATTATGAACAACAGTAACCTAATTGTTGCCTAGTGTGTTTTTTTTTATATAAATAGGCTACATTGTGATAAATGTTAGTAAGTAATTTGGATGCAGGTGAATATGTACATTTTATTACTATTTTGCTAACTATAAAAGGAAAAATATAATTTAATAGTGATTTAGTAAGGATGGCTTGGTAAAACAGCATGTTTAAATGCATATTTTTCAATCACTAAATTCACTTTAGGAGCACACTGTAAGTGATTTTGGAATTAAGGTTGGTAAAAGCCGATTGGTCGCTGTGGATCACAGAATATAATGTATATATCCTCTCCTGAGCAGCTCCATAACTGGCTTTAACGAATGAATAACCTAAAAAATTAAGGATGAAAAGAAGCGGTGGGAGACATGATACCTCTTATTAGTTGTGTCATAACGCCTGTGCCACTCAGTGTTCACTCATGTGGTGGTGATACAATTTGCTTCTTTGTGGCACGTACCTATCCACCTCGCATGCAGGTAAACATCCTTCTGCAAGAATTGCCTGCTCCCTGTTTTACTCATGTGTTTTGCACATCAGCATTGAGGCTAGAAATACAAATGCTGATACATTCCTCATACTATAATATATGTATTCAATCTGTGGTATGGCACTATTTTGTGGGGCTTACAACAAAACAATACAATCATATTTAGTTTGTCTATTACATTTAGGAGTGCATGCCATTTAGTAGTATTATGTTTAGAATGACATGTACTCTACACACAGGAGAGCAAGATATTGGACAAAGTTGGAGATGTAAACTATGAGATTTTGCAGCCTAGCAGCTGAAGGGGAAAACAAATATATCATGTGAACCCTTAAGGCCTGAAAGGAGCAGAAGGCCTTGTTTGTACACTCACTTAGTGGTGGCATTACTCTGGCCCCTTGGATTACAGTAGGCCCAAATGTCAGAGCCCAGGGTCTCTTGTTAATCCTAACCCCTATGTAGGAGTCTTTAGAAGCTTTGGTTGGGGAGTGTGTTTTCTTAGAACTAACCTGGTACAGCACAATATTGTTATGCTGCTATTGTTATGTTGCCAGGGGTTGCACTAACTACAGACGTATAGGCTTCCAGAAAAAAACAGTGGTATAGAACAAAAAGTTCAAGATACGGTGAGGCTGGGGGTCATTCAGGAGTCCATGGGCGAATTGTGTGCACTTATCGTACTGGTCCCAAAGTCGGACAGAAAGAACTGTTTTTGTGTCGACTTAAAACAGTGTTTCCACATTTGATGCCTACCCCATGCCGCAGGTGGATAAGTTTCTCAACCATTTTAGGTCTACCAAGACCATCCTGGATATGAGAAAGGGATAATATTAGATTGAGATGACCGAGGAGACAAAGCACAAAACCATCTTTGCCACTCTCATAGGGTTATACCACTTACTCTTACTCTGAACCTGAAGAAACATGCCCTGTGGAAATATGAATCAAAGAACATAGTGGAGAAAAGCTAGCTTATCCAGTTAATAAAGTCCATGCTTTGAGTTATGCCCCAAAACATAAAAAAGTGGTGTGCTAGTTCTTGGTCTGATATTATAGCAGGTTATAGGAGCCAGCAGAGCCACACCCATTCAGGACCCTATTGATCCCTAATTCCAGTGTAGAAGCTGAAGTTAGCAGTGGCGGACTCATTGGGATCCAGAACAGAGGACTTGTTTTTGTAGGCATAGTGGATGGTCAGCGGAACAGAGGTTGTTGGTCATTGGAGCATTGCCTGGGCTTCTCTGAATGATGAATGATTTAGGAGCCAAGATAATTGTAGCTACTGGGTCACAGTGGACAGCACACAAATTGATGTCTGCTCACTCCGGGAGCTGAAAGTTTACCTTGGGTTATATCAGATTCCTGTGGCCATCATGGAGCACTTACACATTGAACTATGAATTCCTGACTTATACCCTGCCCTCCACACCTATAATAGCATTTCATGCTGCATGTGTAGGTGTGTGTATGCTGTAGAGATGTTCAATGACCACTGTGTTTTGGATCTTGATTAAGTTTGTGTTTTGGTTTGGGTTTTGGCAAAACCGCACTCGCGAGTTTTGGTTTTGGATCCCCATTTTTTGCTAAAATCACATAATTTGGCTCTTTTTTTGTTCCTACATTATTATTAACCTCAGTAACATTAATTTCCAGTCAATTAAAACCAACTCACAGGTCACAATATGATTTTCATAGACTTTCAGCCTTATTTTGGATCTTAAAAAGGACATGCACAGTTTAACAAACCAAGCACTTCAGCGACAAGGAGTGCCACTTTTGTGGCTGAAGTTCTTGGTTTGTTTGGCCCACCCAAGACACAAGCTAACAGTGGGTTTAAGGCAGGTAAGCTAACAGTGCTGTCCATGAACTCTACAGTGGCAAGATGTTGTTGTCATCATCTTCAGCCTCATCCTCATCAGTGTGTACATCATCCTCACACAATATTAATTCATCCCTGCTGGAATCTACCATTACAGAAGTCTCTGTACTTTGATGTAATTGGCTGTAAAATCCTTCCTCGTGTACACCGATCGCTGACAAGGTTCCCGGCTGTGCTGAAAACTCTTTCCAAGTACACACTGGAGGGTGGGCAGCTAAGGTATTAAAAAGTGAGTTTGTACATGGGTCTCCAAATTGCTTTTTTTTACTCCCGGTATGTAAAGGGACAGTCTGACATGTCTATTTCTATGCTGTCGCTAAAATAATCCTCCACCTTCAGCAGCTGCAGGAGACACATTTGCTTCCACATACTCATTTTTACTTATATCTGCAGGTTCTGCATTATATTGCCAGTAAACAAAAGACAGTAGCACAAAATCATGAGACTTCAATGATAAACCTTGAATCTTTATTAGTTTTTTTTCTGTATGCACAAATTTAGAATTAGATATTGGATTTGATCAACACAAACGTACCCTCTGTCTGGTCCAAAGTCTGGGAGTCTTGGAAACGGGATATTCCAAATCTACGACCTCCAGAGGAAGTGTTAGGTCATACGGCACAAGTTATGAAAGTGTTAAGCTCAGCTAGGCTCCAGGAAGTACATATAAAAACAATAAACAGTGCATATATCTCACAAGCCCAGAGGAGGCATATAGTGGAATATGAAACCGGGTTTTGTCCAAAGTGTGGGACTCATGAGGCTACCTTGATACACAAACTATGTCCGAATATCATTAATTTTTGGAACAAACTGGTGTCTTTTATAAATTTTGCCTTTAATATACAAATACAGTCACAGCCTGAGGCTTTGTTATTTGCTTCCTTTGACGCTTAGAAAGAATAACTACCGAATCCTCAGATTATACCCTATTAACAGTTATTGTTACTCTAGCAAGGAAAGTTATACTAGGTAAACGGACTACACGTGCGAACCGGACTGTTATGGAAGTAAAATGTTAAATATTCCATATTTTGATAGGCGTGCTACATTCTCAGATTTAGAAAAAGGCATTAAAGGATTTTATATTAAGTGGGGTATATATATTGAAACCTTAGAATCTCATGTACAAACTTGAATTATGCAAGTTTTTGAAGGAACTAAATGGTCTCTACTGAGATGATTTCAATGTTCTTTATTTATGAGAATTTTACAATTCTAGGTTGTAAGTGTGCCTGAGGCGGACTGAACCATTTTGTACTATCTGGAACAAATGTAACATCTAGTTTCTGCTCCTCTTTTAACTGGTTATTTTCTTCCTAATCCTAATCTTAATCTGACGTATTTTGATGTCATAGGAATTTTCATGAAAAGATATGACGATGCGTGTATCACTGTGCATTGGATTTAAATGTTTGGAACCATAAGATGTAACTCATCCCCTTCTCTTCCCTTCCCTCCCTCCCTCATTTCTTTTACCCCCCCATACCCCCCTCTTTATAAAAGTTGAAAATGTATTTGTACAGTTCATTATTGATGTACCTAACAATGTACAATAAACAGTTTATAAAAAAAATAATCCTCCACCATTCTTTGGATGCTGATAGTAGGATTAGGTGGAGTTACGGCAGAGGTGCCACAATTTTTGGACAATTCTTTTAGACCAGACTAGATGTCAAAGTGTTGCTGTCTGTGTCCAGAATAATTTCGGGACATTTCCGGCATTCTGCAACAGCATGTAGGAGATTGCAACAGTGGTGATGCAGATGAGTCAGCACAACATTTTGACCTCTCGTCTGGTCTAAAAGAATTGCCCAAAAATAGTGACATCTTAAAACCATAAAATGAACTACAAATTCCACGAGGAACACCTTTACGGGCAAATATATCAAACTACAGAGACATCTGTAATGGTGAATTCCAGCGAGGATGAACTAATATCGTGAGGATGATATACACACAGATGGGAGTGAGGATGATGACAGTGTATATTGCAGGTGGTGGGCTCTAGCTGAGGGAAGGGAGCTAGCTGATGCTACAATGCTTATTATTATTATTTTGGGTAGAATGACATTTTGGCGATTTTATGTTTTTCTACAGTAAACTTTCCCATTATTAGAAAGGTGTTTTTTTCTTTACCATTGTAAAAGATTGTTTTTTGGATTTTAGTTTCACTGACCTAAACCCAATATGCCCTTGAGCATAGGCTTTAGTAGATGACGTAGAAGGACTAATATCATCATGACTGGTGCCAGCAGCTGGTTGCCATATCAATGCCACTGAGCTATGGCACTGGAGACTGACAGAAACTCAATGCTACCAGTTTTGTTTCTGTGTGAGCAATGGCACAGAGACTGGAGAGTGACAAGAACAATGTGACTGGAGACTGGAGAGTGACAAGAACACTGCTACCCCGTTTCTGTGTGACCAATGGCCCTAAGCAATGGCACGGACACTGGAGAGTGACAACAATGTGACTGGAGAGTGACAAGAACACTGCTACCCCTGTGTCTGTGTGACCAATGGCACAGAACAATGTCACTGGAAACTGCCAAGAACACTGCCACGCCTCCTCTTTCTGTTTTAGCTATGACGCTGGCCAACTGCACTTGAATGCTGCTGCCCCTTCTGTGTCTGTCTGTGAAATGGCACCAGATCTCTGTGGAGAACACTACTATCCCTGTGTCTGTGTGACCAATGGCACAGAATAATGGCACTGGAGAGTTAATAGAATAGTATCACCCCTTCCTGTTTCTGTATCAGCAATGGCACAGAGCAATGTCACTGGAGACTGATAACAAGAACACTGCCTTCATTCCTGTTTCAGTGTGAGCTACGGCACAGAACAATGTCACTGGAGACTGTCAAAAACATTGTCACCCCTCCTCTTTCTGTTTTAGCTATGACTTTGGCCAACTGTACTGGAGACAGCCAAGAACGCTGCTACCCCTTCTGTGTCTGTCTGTGAAATGGCACCAGATCTCTGTTGAGGACAGTACTTATAGAATCCAAAAACTCACGAGATCCGACAACTCAACAATGACATTTTGCCTTGTTTTCAGTTCCAAGGGCACGGAAAAGTACACAGCCGGCTTAACTCGGTACTCGGATCTACAAAAACCAAGCCTGAGCATCTCTACTAAAAAGCCTATGATGATCAGTTGATCTCATATTGGCAGACATAAATTCATATTCGTTATGGTGAACCGAACTATCAAACCTCTGCTGAAGTCACAGAAGATACCATACATAATTTAGTTTGCCTACACTGCATTCAGAGGGGTAAGATATTGCTGCTTTAGTTTTTGTGCAATTGTTAGAGCAATTTATTTTTACATTTTTGTATTTTACGAAATCCTAATAAAATACATATATTTTCAACAGCAAACTCTGACGAAATTCATTTGTAGAATAAGTTTACATATTGCACATAAAACAGTGCAATTCTGCCTACACAAATCTTTGGATAACTTATTGAAATTTAGGTTTGAGTATGTATTTATAAGCATACCATTAAACAAGGGCAGTAGTCGATTAAATGTCTGAAAGTAACTATATCCAAAACATACAGTCAGGCCCATAAATATTGGCACATCGACACAATTCTCATATTTTGGCCTCTATACACCAGTACAATGGATTTGAATTGAAACAAACACGATGTGCTTTAACTGCATACTTTCAGCTTTAATTTGAGGGAATTTACATCCAAATCAGGTGAACGGTGTAGGAATTACAACGATTTCTATATATGCCTCCCACTTTTTAAGGGACCAAAAGTAATGGGACAAACTAAACAATCCTACATCAAACTTTCACTTTTAAATACTTTGTTGCAAATCCTTTGCAGTCAATTACAACCTGAAGTCTGAAACGCATAGACATCACCAGATGCTGGGTTTCATCCCTGGTGATGCTCTGCCAGGCCTCTACTGCAAATGTCTTCAGTTCCTGCTTGTTCTTGGGGCATTTCCCTTTCAGTTTTGTCTTCATCAAGTGAAATGCATGCTCAATCGGATTCAGGTCAGGTGATTGACTTGGTCATTGCATAACATTCCACTTGTTAGCCTTAAAAAACTCTTTGGTTGCTTTTGCAGTATGCTTCGGGTCATTGTCCATCTGCATTGTGAAGCGCCGTCCAATGAGTTCTGAAGCATTTGACTGAATATGAGCAGATAATATTGCCCGAAACACTTCAGAATTCATCCTGCTGCTTTTGTCAGCAGTCACATCATCAATAAATACAAGGGAACCAGTTTGATTGGCAGCCATACATGCCCACACCATGACACTACCACCACCATGCTTCACTGATGAGGTGGTATGTTTTGGATCATGAGCAGTTCCTTTCCTTCTCCATACTCTTCTCTTCCCATCACTCTGGTACAAGTTGATCTTTGTCTTATCTGTCCATAGGATGTTGTTCCAGAACTGTAATGGCTTTTTTAGATGTTGTTTGCCAAACTCTAATCTGGTCTTCCTGTTTTTGTGGTTCACAAATGGTTTACATCTTGTGGTGAATCCTCTATATTCACTCTTGTAAAGTCTTCTCTTGATTGTTGACGTTGACACATATATACCTACCTCCTGGAGAGTGTTCTTGATTTGGCCAACTGTTGTGAAGGGGTTTTTCTTCACCAGGGAAAAAATTCTTGTCATCTACCACAGTTGTTTTCCGTGGTCTTCTGGTGTTGCTGAGCTCTCCGATGCGTTCTTTCTTTTTAAGAATGTTCCAAACAGTTGATTTGGCCACACCTAATGTTTTTGCCATCTCTCTGATGGGTTTTTTTTATTTTTTCAGCCTAATGATGGCTTGCTTCACTGATAGTGACAGCTCTTTGGATCTCATATTGAGAGTCGACAGCAACAGATTCCAAATGCAAATGTCACACCTAGAATCAACTACAGGGGGTAAATGTATCAAAGTGCGAGTTTGTCAGCGCGTTTAAATTGTGGCAAATCGCGGGTGTTTACTCGCTACCTGCGAGTTTTGAAAAAAAAACATGAAATGTATCAAGCTGCGATTTTGACACTCATGTTCAAAATCGCTGGTCATCTCTGGTGATTTTGTGCGGTGTAAACTCTCCTGTGTTTGGCAAACTCTCCTGTGTTGTAACAGTGAGTTGTAAACACATCACTGTTACACTGACCTGTCATACAGCTGCCGGGGAAAAATTTTGCGTGGGGTCCCCCCGATTTTCACTTTACCAGCACTAGGCAAACCAGCCAGGGTTGGCAGCACTATAGCAGGGGGACACGCGGCAGGGGTCCCCCTGCCATAATGACTAACCAACCCTAGACTGTTCAGCGCTGGGCTGGATTCCCTAGGGAGTGGGGTCCACCGAAAAAAATGAGCGCCCCCCCCCCCCTAGAAAGAACCAGCCCAGTGCTGATAGCACTAGGGCTCTTCCTACTACCCCTGGGCTGTGGGTAGTAAGGTAATACAGCGAAAAAGTATGAAAAAAAAAACGGGCGCCATTTTGTTTTGTGGAACTACAAGTGCCAGCCAGCCAGGTTGCCAAAAACAGTGTGGCCATGCTGGTGCTTGTATAACTACAAGCACCAGCATACCCACGGCAGCCAGGCCATGTTGGCACTTGGAGAACCACAAGGGCCCCATATTTGTAAGATCCCGAATCTTTGTTCTTGATTGTAGAAAAATAAAAAAAGTCTTTACCCGACGCAAACACCTCCTACTAGGTAGGAGGTCCTAACCGCAATGAACTTACGTTCACTGCGTAAGCTATAACTACAGTATTATGTGATTTTCCCACGCTAGTGGGGGAATCACCTAATACTGTACCTGGAGCTTACGCAAGTAACGTAGCTCATTGCGCATGCGCAACACTACTTGCGTAAACTGTATTTACTGTATTACAGCTTACGCAAGTAGCGTTGCGCATGCACAATGAGCAACGTTACATGCTTAAGCTCCAGGTACAGTATTAGGTGATTCCCCCACTAGCGTGGGAAAATCACATAATACTGTAGTTATAGCTTACGCAATGAACGTTTTGCATGAAATTTCAGCTTCATACATCAGCGAGTTTCAACTCTCCAGAGAAAATCGCTGGAGCTGCAAAATCGCACTTTGATACAATTACCCCCAGACCTTTTACCTGCTTAATTGATGATGAAATAATGAGGGAATAGCCCACACATGTCCATGAAATAGCTTTGGAGTCGATTGTCCCATTACTTTTGGTCCCTTAAAAAGTGGGAGGCACATATAGAAACCGTTGTAGTTCCTACACCGTTCACCTGATTTGGATGTAAATACCCTCAAATTAAAGCTAAAAGTCTGCTGTTAAAGCACATCTTGTTAGTTTTATTTCAAATCCATTGTGGTGGTGTATAGAGCCCAAAATATGAGAATTGTGTCGATGTCCTAATATTTATGGACCTGACTGTATGTAACCATTTCCAAAATAAATGTATATTTTTTCCAGTATCTATCAAAAGAAATGCAGGTACTTCTTAATTATACAGATGATGAGTTGTGCAGCTGTGTAGTGTTCTTGTCTTACGTCCCTCACTGCTCTCCAGAATTCCCACACGCAGATACTTGGGACCTAATTCAGAGGGAGAAATATGGCCATTGCGTAGCCTAGCTCTACGGGTTTTCTTTTTGCACTGCGCATGCTCAGAATTAATATTCGCAATTTTACACTGAAGAGGTGGGATTGGTGAGGGAATAGTGTTGCAACATATGTAATGCACAGTAAGGAGCAATTCAGTGTTCAGGCAATTGTGTATGGATTCAGACTGGGACAGTCGCAGATATGACTGAAAAAGTTGTTTTATTGTGCGTGGAAACGGGTAGGTTGAAGTAGCAGATGTTGATGATGATAACACTTGAACTAGAGAACCGCTTGTATTTAGAGGTTTGTGAATGCTTTGTAGACCCTTGAGACTGTTGTAGCTCCACGGCCATAGATATAGTATTTAACAAGTGTATTATACAAAGATAAAAGCATTTCTTTGTATACAGATCACAAAGTCGTTCCTGCTGTATTATCTAGGTTATTCAAGTTTAAATTATGCTTAATAGCAATTGCATTCATAACATATAAAACGTTTTTGCACATATTAGCAAATTGGACGTGTATGAGTGGTTGTGGCTGTTGTCAAGCTTATGCATCTGCTACTCATTCAGACCTGGCCACATTTTCAACTCTGAAGACGTCGTACATACACATAGACTTGCATGCAACTTTTTCAATCACAAGTTATGCTTACTTTCCACTCTCAATCATGCCACAAGGTGTCTCCCGCTCTCTCATGAATCGCATACCTGAATCTCTGGAATGCCAGATAGGCAGAGTCCATGTCTGTGCGGTTCCTCCTTTTCAAGTGTGATTATAATGAGTAAAGTACTGAAATCCAGTGGCGCACGCAGGGGGGGTTTCTGAGTCTCCAGAACCCCCCCCCCCCTGTGCTAACTAAGTGCTCACCATATCGGCACTGTCCTATACAGCAGCCGTGGCGCTGTCAAAGAAGCGTCCGCGGCGGTGCTGTATTGTATACAGCACCGCCGAGGACGCTTCTTTGACAGCGCCGCGGCTGCTGTATAGGACAGCGCTGCCTAACTGGAGCTGCGGCACATGCGCAGCAGCTCTCTCTCGTGGGTTTTTTTTTTGGGGGGATCAGGGGAACCCCCCCCTGAAAATCCTGCGTGCGCCCCTGAAATCCATATCTAGTTCTTTAGCTTCCAAGAGATAGATCACTGTTCATTCTTGAAATTAAGTCTTTAATTTGATTCAAGTTTTGAGCTGTTATGTCAAAAGCTTCTATAAGTAAATCTGATCACAAGTGAGTTTCTTCAGTCAGTCTGGTCATTTTACAACTCGCAGTTCTAAAAAGGTCATATTTGTGGACCCAGAATCAGCAGATTTGTGCAAATAGATATGATTAAGAAGGACTGTCAATTGGTTTGCAGATGAACGCACACAAATGACAACATACGTATATCTATATTGTGCTGCCAATTTATGCACCACTTCACAAGATTACAAATTACAGCAAAGAAAAAAGTGTATAATATAAGGATATTCATCCAAAGGTAAAATAGAGCTTAGAAAGCTCAGAATCTAAATAGTAAAATCAGAATAATTGTGGAGAATAATTACCATTTTAAAAACAAGTACAGACAGTAAATCAGTCCTGCTGGCTTTGTAGAAAAATGTCTGTAGGGCAGTAAGCTGCTGGCCACATTGACAGTCCTGACCACTTTGCCCCTGCAATGTATGTGATTTTGGCTGCATAGCAAGAACTGGACAATATGGCGTTTCATATGTGTCTGGTTGTTTGAAAATCAATCTGAACGACCAAATCACTCGATATGTTAACAGCAAAAGTCTTAGATTTATATAATGTACATCCTTAGAATGTTACATATTATCAGTAATCTTGCAGAAGTTTGTTGTGTAAAATCCCTGGCAAATATATTTAGAAGGTGTGAAATACAAACAAAGTGTAATGAAAAAAGCAGTTGGTTCATTTGTTAGGTTGGGCTGACAATACTAAACATTTGAATAATGTTTCAAATGGGGGAGAAAAAAAAGTAAAAATCTAATTTTCAGTCTACAGATTAGATTGTTTTTTTAGAATGCACCACAGCAAATTTGCTGCTATGTACTAGAAAATCACTCAAATTGACATTTAAAGGAATACGGACCCAAAAATGCAAACGGCTATCTGTAATGCATTCTCAATTTTATATGTAAAAACATATGAAAATAATATAAAATTGTAAGGCTGTGAGCTTGACAAATAAACTTTACTACTTATGCCAGGCTTGTTGTCTAAAGGATACCCCAGGGAGCCTGCGAGTTCCTAAAATGTAAAAGAACAGAAAATAACTGCTTACATTTAGCTTCACAACAAAGGTGCATACAATGTCACACATCTTAAATTTTTCCACAGCTTGCCATAGTTTAGATGATAAACAATATATATGTGAATGATTCCTTTTATAGCCCATTAAATTCTATTTTTAAAATATACAGTGTTTTGGGTACCACTTACAGTAAAACAATTATAGGATGAAATTTAAATTAAATAAGTGTGTTATTGTATGGAAATGGAAAATGTAAATTACAACTGACACCTGGGGGTAAATGTAACAAGCTGACAGTTTTCCAGCCGGTTTGAAAAACCAATCAGATTGAAGCTATCATTTATTTAGTGCATGCTATAAAAATGGCATGAACCCTGTCTGGTCCAGGTGGACCATCTCCTCAATAACTCTACTCAGGTACATTGGCAGATTTTGACATCAGTTGAGAGCAGGGAGTTTGGGCGATACCACTCAGGGTAGAGAGGGTCTTTTCTTGCATTTGGAAGCACCACAAACAGGGCTTCAGACATGGAAAGGGATAAGGAGCCGGTGTCCATTACCCATTAGAGGAGCTAAAGATATAAAACACATTTTTTTAAAAAAATATATAATTCAATATGTATCCCAACCATCCATGGGGCCTTAAAATTAGGGAAGCTCAATAGAGAGTTTGGGGAGGCAAATACTGTCAAAATAGAGTTTTAATTTGTCACACAAGTAGTGAACCTGTGAGGCAAAAATAGTTCCATAATATTTGTAGAATACGTCAGCAATGTCCTGAATTATAACCCGTTTTTGACCTGTTTTATATAATATTTCTGGGATAACAGTGTCGGAGCTTTTCACTTTCACATATTGGGCATGTATCATGAACAGAATTAACTGCTTGGAATTCTTTAGCAAATAATCCGTCTGTTCTTTTTGCACCAGAAACCATTGCTCTATAGTTCTGTCAGAGCACTGTAACAAGAACTCTTGTTCAAGCATCCGGGACCTTTGCTCCAGGTCTACCAATCTCTTTTTGGACTATTGTTTACATTCAGCCACTCTTTTAATCAGTGTGCCTCGAATGCCTTGAATGCATCCCATTCAAGGCATATTGTATCGAGAATGCATTAATCAGAGAAGAAACCCTCCCAATGAGACTCTAGTTCCTAGCCGGCCCCAATCAGCATCAGCCAACGATTGAACTTCTAAAATAACAACCCTTTTGGCAATTTAAAATCCAATCATAACACCAAGGGAGAATAATCGGATATCTCTCCGAGTCTATAATCCACCTCAAAGTCTACTCCAGTGCCTTTATTGATTCCGGCTCAGCAGGAAATGTTATATTACTCTCCTTGGATCAACAGTCTGGCTCGTCTTACCCATCTCAGCAGTGCCTTTCGTTCCGTCTCCTGTATCCAACTCGGCCATAAATGGTTCACTTATCTCTACTGTTCGATTCAAGACAATTCCCCTCAAACTTCAAGTTGGGGTACTACTTTCTGAGCAGATCTCTTTTTTAGTTCTGCCTCAAGCCTCTACTTCAATCATCCTGAGCCTTCCCTGGCTATGGCCACACTCTTCTCAAATTGACTGGTCCTCTTCTCAAATTCTTTCCTGGGGGTCAGCTTGCAGGTCCAGCTGTCTAACTGAAGTCAAACCTCTCTGCTCAGTTTCCCAACATCCTCAGCCCTCTATTCCTCCATGATATGCCTCCTTCTCTGATGTTTTTGACAAAGGTCGATCTGAAGTCCTTTCACATCAGTCTCGGGACTGTTATATTGATCTTCCATATGGCACCACTTCTCCAAAGCGCCAGATGTATCCGTTGTCAGTATCGGAGACCCACGCAATGTCCGAGTATATAAAAAAAATAAAAATCTGCTCCGTGGTTTTATCAGACCCTCCACCTCACCCACCAAAGCAGGATTTTTCTTTGTCAAGAAGGATGGGTCATTACGTCCCTGTATAGACTATCGAGGTCTAAATACCATCACCGTGAAGAATAAATACTCAATTCACTTGGTCACTGAATTATTTGACCAGATCAAAGGTGCTCGTATTTTTTCTAAATTAGACTTGCGAGGGGCTTACAACTTGATTTGTATTTGCAGGGGAGACAAGTGGAAGACAGACTTTAACACCAGGCATGGGCATTATGAATATCTAGTGATGCCTTTGTCACGAGCCGCGGCGGTACTCACAGCCGCCGCGGCTCGCTTCCTGCCTGCCCCAGCGTCCCGGCCGTCACCATGACGTCACTTCCCTCTAACTCCCGACCGTTGCTGAGGCAACGGCCGGATGCCCAGCAGTGTAGCGCCGCGTCCCGGCAACAGGGGACAGCCGGGCGCGTGCGCAGGGGGATCTAATAGCCTGCTGGCTATTAGGCTGTAATTAATTCATTAGTCAGCTCCTGGGAGTATTTGCAGAGCTAGACTCTGATTGGCTCACCTGTACATTTAAGGCAGTGAGGTCTGCAGCCTCACTGCCGGTTATAGCATTCTGTCCTCAGTCCTTCTGCCTGCTTGTGCTATCCGTTTTGGTTCTTGCTACCTTGGATTTGACTACCCGTGTTTTGACCCCTGCTTGTTCTTGGGCCTGTGACCCTTCTCTTCTGACCTCGACCCTTTTGCCTGGATTTCGGATTTTGCTTCTCTGCCTGTGTGTCTGACCCTTCGCTTGTCTCTGGATATTGCATCTGTACTTGTGACCCTTTGACCTAGGATTCTTCTTAACTGCAGCCCGCCAATCACTCCACTCCTGGGTACTCCTTTAAGTCAGTATACGTTACTCGACCCTCGGGCCTGTCCCCACTAGGGCCTCCAGCGAACACCGGGCCTTCAGAGTAGTCCCCGAGTTTCACTGTACTGGCTTGGGAGTTCTTAACAGCCTTTCGGGCTCTGAAATGACCTTGCTGTCTTCAAAATATTACTACACCTGTGTCGTGATCTATCTAGATGATATTTTAATTTTCTCTCGGGATCTCCATACTCATCGCTTTCATGTTTCTGAAGTTCTCACTAGGTTATGGAACAACCATCTATTCTGTAAACTGGAGAAGTGCTCCTTTGAATCCTCTCAGATGCCCCTCCTGGGATACATTGTTTCTGGTTTTGGTCTCCAGATGGATCTGGAGAAGGTTTGACATACTTGATTTTCCTCAGTTCTTGGGACTCAAGTCCATTCAACAGTTCCTAGTATTTGCCAATTATATAGACAATTTTTTGCAGGTTATTCCACTCTGGTCTCTCCCATCATAGCTCTAATCGGAAAAGGAGAAAACAGCACATCCTGGCCTTCGGAGGCTTTTCAAATCCTAAAAATCACCTTTTCCACCACTCCTATACTTAGGCAACCCGATACTACTTTACCATTTTTCCTGGAGATGGTATTCATCAGGGAGATGCCCTCTAGCCACTCCAATGTTGTGGGTGCCCGCTGGCTCCTTCACTTTAAACATTCCCCTCAGCCGAATCCAGATGACTTGCATCAGAGAACACTTATGTGCCTTGAGTAGAAATTGAGAAGTATGCTAATCAAAGATTTCCCTACCCCAGAATACACAGCAAATATTTGTACCCCTTGTAATTCAAAAAGGAACTGCTAATAAAACAGGGAGCATTGTACACAGTGAAAAAGTACACACAATAACCCACAGGAATCAGTGGCCAGACAGAGACCCTCACAATTTTAACAAGAGAGGAGGGAGTTCATGTGTTTCTTAATCACAATACAAGTATAGTTGTACAGATTTCTGAGTGCCTTTGATCCGAAAATCACAACTTTTGGTATTAAGTGACTGGTGCCTTGCAGTCCAGGGCAGAGAGCTTTACTTTGGGCCACTGATAGTATCACTGGACTTTGGTGCACTTGTGCCAAGATGGCAAACATCCAAGTTGGAAGTCTCATTCCCTTTTGCCGCTGTAATGTTGAATAAGCAAGAGGGAATTTCTTCCCAAAAGACATGCTACTATACCCACTTATAGTGGCAAGGACAGGAGCTCAAGCATGCTAACAAGTATGGCATTTGGCAGGAGTTGTTGCATCCCTTTCCAATAACTTGTCTCCCCTAATCTGGACAGTCTTAGGTTTGTGGAGGGATATAGCGCCTCATCAGGAGGTGAGGATCAGGGGGACATATAGCACCCCAGAGATATGTGCTCACTGGCGACAGTTCTTGTTCAGTCTCCTTTCACAAAAAGTATGTTGACTATCTTTGGTGGCCAACCTTCACCAGCATAGGTAAGTGTGCCAGAAAAGGAGGCCACCAGCTCATTTAAAAGATTGATAAATACAGAATTAGTAGCAGGAATAAAAGCAGTGTGCATCCTACTCCATGTGCCGCTCCCATACCTGTGGCAATGTAACGTTTATAAGAGTTCCTTTACTGATGTGTATAGGAATTAACTTTCCTTTGGTTAGAAAATATAAATTTCACATAAATTCTATAAATTAAGAAGCATGACTCAGACAGACATTTCAACCTTGAAATTGGATGTGACAAGTGAAACAGAACAAGGCTTGGATTTTTATAAGACAATGTGGAAAAGGGTTCTAAAGGTTGAAAACATGAATGTAAATGTCCTACTTATTTTACAGAACAATGTATGTCATTACAACTAAGCACAATAAATAAATACACTAAGTTCTGATACAGTTCACGTTTTCAGTTTGTTTTCTGATTATCTCCCTCCTGTTTCCTAGGGTAAGATGAAAGAGCAGCTGAAAGAGAAGGACAAAGATCCAAAGGACAACTGGATTTATTCCAATGGGCATGAGCTGATGCCAGGCTGCTTCTCAAGTCACGCCAAATGCACTTTATGCACCAGGGCACTTGCAAACAGGCGTGGACTACAATGCATGCGTGAGTAGGCACTGCTTGTTTGCAGGAGGGGTGGGCACCGCCACATTACATTATTTTTCTAAACCTCTCTGCTTTATAAATGAGAACAAGCAATATTATAAAATGTCACAACTGTTTTTATTATTAACAGTGATTTATAGCACCAGCATACTCCACAGTGCTTTACAATCGTCAGTACCTTGGCACAGCCAACCAAAGGAACAGAGCCGTTTAGGCAAAGTAATGTATACTCACAGCATGGGCTATCACCTGTCTAAGCAATAACACACTTTTTTCAAACTTAAATATTTTGTATGGCTTTGAATAAATAGCTAGTTCTTAGAGGACACTGAAATCACACAACGTCCACTGTTGGCTGTTTTTTACCACTCTACCCAGTGCATGATCAAATCCCACACACTGGAAACCTGTGCTGCAAGAAATTATTATTATTACACTTGCAGGAATGTTCTATGTCCTAGGTCTATCATTTTAAATCTAACTATCAATTCAATAGGTACCAAAACCTCATGAGTAGAAGTCAAAAATAAGTCAGGCAGATCATTAGTGATATCACTAGGGTTTTATTTTTATGTGACAAGTAAAATAATGAAAGTAGTATTTAATCAACTATCAACAAAATCAGAGTATGTGTAAAATAATAAACTAATTTGCACCCCTTGCATTGTAACATGGTTTCTCCCAGAGAACATTTACTTATTTTTTTTGCCTTACTTTCTTAACAACTCAGGCCCTCTGCCTGTAGCCCTTTGACAGTGGACAGTGTTCCCCAACCAATTCTATATTATGTTGAGTAAGCATTTTCCAGCATATGTTCCCTTTAGAATTTCAGCATTTTGCTCATGTGACCCAGACTCATTGGAGGAAATTCAATGCCAAGTCTGAGTCTTGTTGGATATTAGGGCAGTAAATCGCTCTTTTTTGCCTACATCTCTATCAGCACTTTTATATAATGTAATACCAAAAGTCAGTACAGGCGACTGGAGTTCTACTTGCATTGAATCAACACCACCCCCCCCCCCCCACCCATTATATCTTGGCGAGGATTCAAACGTAGTGCTGATTGTTCCCTAGATGGGTCTGCCACTATATCGGAATAGCTACTCACCTCCATCCCAAACAGTAACAATGCAACACACTTCTTATGTCTTTATTAATCTGTACCATGTCTGAAATATAAATATATTCATTTACTACTGTTTTTGCATATTAATGCATCACAATCCAAAGTGCAGCCAGATGGTGGGGGCTGCCTAGCATGCACATTTTCCCTTGATCTCTACATAACTGTGTCCCAAACCATGGCTAAACTTATAAGTAACATAAATGATTTTCCATGAGCTCACTTTTAAGTCTCCCATTATTTTAGTAATTCAAATTACATTCTTTTAAAAGGAGTGTGTGTACTGACTGATATTTTTTTCTTACAGTTTGCAGACATCACGTTTGCCAACATATAAACAGAATTTCCATAATATACTGCTGGTCAGTTGCACGTTAAAAACAGTGCAGATGGGGAGTTAAAAAACTCACCCCCTTTTTCTAACCTAACATAACCACTTATGATCATAATACATCTCTATTTCAATTTATATAATCCCCATAAACAAATCTTAACAGGATAATGCCACACAATATTCCAAATGAAGTTTTTGGTGGAATATCAGAAGTAGAGATGGGCGGGTCCGGTTCTCCGAGAACCGAACCCACCCGAACTTTGGGTATCCGAGTACCGAGCTGAGCAGCTCGGTACTCTCCCGCCCATTCCGAATCCAAATCGAGGCCGAACGTCATTGTGACGTCGTCGGATCTCGGGACTCGGTTCTCGCGATACTTCAACTTTATAAATACACGCCTCCACAGCAATCCATCGCCATTTGACAGAGGGAGAGAGCAGGGTGTAGTCATAGGCTAATTAGAGCAGGGACAGAGAATACCATATTGTTCTTGCAATTGCTCTAACCAAAATCGCTAGTGCAGAGAGGAGGATAGAGGTTTATTATTTTTTCTTCATATTTGGCACTCCCCAGCGCTTTTGGGGTGTCCCCCATAATTGTGCATTAATATTTCTGGCTGTCAAAAGTCATATCTGTCAGCATTATCTACTAAATAATTTGTAGCACACCTCAGTGTTTTTGGGGTGTCCTCCCTAATTGTGCATTAATATTTCTGGCTGTCAAAAGTCATATCTGTCAGCAGTATCTACTCAATAATTTGTAGCACTCCTCAGTGTTTTTGGGGTGTCCTCCCTAATTGTGCATTAATATTTCTGGCTGTCAAAAGTCATATCTGTCAGCAGTATCTACTCAATAATTTTTAGCACTCCTCAGTGTTTTTGGGGTGTCCTCCCTAATTGTGCATTAATATTTCTGGCTGTCAAAAGTCATATCTGTCAGCAGTATCTACTCAATAATTTGTAGCACTCCTCAGTGTTTTTGGGGTGTCCTCCCTAATTGTGCATTAATATTTCTGGCTGTCAAAAGTCATATCTGTCAGCAGTATCTACTCAATAATTTTTAGCACTCCTCAGTGTTTTTGGGGTGTCCTCCCTAATTGTGCATTAATATTTCTGGCTGTCAAAAGTCATATCTGTCAGCAGTATCTACTCAATAATTTGTAGCACACCTCAGTGTTTTTGGGGTGTCCTCCCTAATTGTGCATTAATATTTCTGGCTGTCAAAAGTCATATCTGTCAGCAGTATCTACTCAATAATTTTTAGCACTCCTCAGTGTTTTTGGGGTGTCCTCCCTAATTGTGCATTAATATTTCTGGCTGTCAAAAGTCATATCTGTCAGCAGTATCTACTCAATAATTTGTAGCACTCCTCAGTGTTTTTGGGGTGTCCTCCCTAATTGTGCATTAATATTTCTGGCTGTCAAAAGTCATATCTGTCAGCAGTATCTACTCAATAATTTTTAGCACTCCTCAGTGTTTTTGGGGTGTCCTCCCTAATTGTGCATTAATATTTCTGGCTGTCAAAAGTCATATCTGTCAGCAGTATCTACTCAATAATTTGTAGCACACCTCAGTGTTTTTGGGGTGTCCTCCCTAATTGTGCATTAATATTTCTGGCTGTCAAAAGTCATATCTGTCAGCAGTATCTACTCAATAATTTTTAGCACTCCTCAGTGTTTTTGGGGTGTCCTCCCTAATTGTGCATTAATATTTCTGTCTGTCAAAAGTCATATCTGTCAGCAGTATCTACTAAATAATTTTTAGCACTCCTCAGTGTTTTTGGGGTGTCCTCCCTAATTGTGCATTAATATTTCTGGCTGTCAAAAGTCATATCTGTCAGCAGAATCTACTAAATAATTTTTAGCACTCCCCAGTGGTTTGCGCTCAGAATGGATTCAAAGCAGTCCACATATGATCTAAATGAGCAACCAGGTTCTGTCACCAGTCCTGATGTTAGTGTTCCCAGTACGTCATCTGGCCAAGGCGATGTCAAACAACAGAGTGTTTTCAAATTAGTGCAAAAAACAAAAACCCAAAAAAAATTTACTGTATTGAAGCGAAAAAGAAGTGTAACTGAGCAAAAGTTAAGTGACGATAAAAAAAAAATTGCAAGCATGCCATTCTACACACGCAGTGGCAAAGAGAGAATGAGGCCTTCACCTTTGGCTATTAGTGGCAGATCCCAAAAAGTTACCCAGCCTACAATTGGTGCACAACTACTGTTACGCGTCAAAGCCGAGCTGCAAGATAACAGTGAGGCATTACAGGAGAATATTTGCTCTGATTCACAAATGACAACAATCCCTGTGGAGAGTCCATCCAACAGTGGGATGTCTAATCGTGAGCATTCTGCTGATGTGTGCCTTAATAGCCCGAGTGTAGCCGGTGATACCCAAATTGAGGATGCCACTTTGGAATTAGAAGAGGATGAGGGGGAGATTTGTGTAGGCGACGAGGGCGCTAATGATGATGTTGATGATTATGATGCAGACAGATACCAAATTGCCTTTCTCAATTTCTATTTATATTCTAGATTATATAACGGCTGAATAGTTTTCTATTTTACTCCTAGTGGAGAGAGGATCTGATGCAGACAGATACCAAACTGCCTTTGTCCATTTCAATTTATATTGTACAGTATATAACGGCTGAATTTATTAGTATTTTATACAAGTGGAGGGGGGCCTAGAGAGACAGAAACCAAACTGGCTTTCTCCATGTCAATTAATATTGTACAGTCTATAACGGCTGGATTTTTTGGTATTTTATACAAGTGGAGGGGGGCCTAGAGAGACAGAAACCAAACTGGCTTTCTCCATGTCAATTAATATTGTACAGTCTATAATGGCTGAATTTTTTGTTTTTTTTAAAAAGTGGAGGGGGCCTATAGAGACAGAAAGCAAACTGTCTTTTTCCATTTCTTTACATATTTAACTATAAGTGTAGGGTGTAATATAGATTCAAAGACGATGGCTGCATTGCCAATATGCATAGATGCAGAGGAAGACAATCTGTTTTGTGTGTAGAATAAACGAAGGCCTACCAACGAAGAATTAAACAGTTTTTTTGGATGATTTATTACCTCAACAATTAGATTACTTATCTCTAAAACAGTTGGAGCACTAAATTGGGTTATTTTAGGCACAAAAACATGTATTTTCCAACAAAATAGTAAAACAAAACCAAACAAAACCAAAACCAAAACCAAAACACGCAATGGCGGTTTTGCAAAACCAAAACCAAAACCAAAACACAACGGTAATCCAGATCCAAAACCGAATCCAAAACCAAAACACGGGGGTCAGTGACCATCTCTAATCAGAAGTCATACTCCTCAAATATTTTCTTACTTGGGGTCAAGAGTTCATGAGATTTGGCAAATCTCTCTGGATGTCTTGTCCATGCCAGGTGTTGCTCTGCTGACTCCTGCATGTTCCTACTGGCAGTGTGTCATTGATGCATAACATCCTATAGGCTGGGGAAAAAGAAACCAAAACACTGGCTCGGCTAGGACAACGAGAATGCTGCAAACATTGTCGGACTAGGCTCACTTTTATCCACACAGCCTTTTCAGACAGGTGTGAGTGAGAGTGAGTAAGAGCCAGCAGAGAAACACCATGTCTGCGAAAGATTATGGGGGACCCACCATACCTCAGGTAGCAAACTTCTGGTATGGAGTATATCTTCCAAAACTTTGTTTTCAGTTTTTGATAGAATCAACACAGGGAATGGATACTGATAATTAAAATTCAGTATACAAAAAAAAAAAAAAAGAAGAGTGGCGCTGAGCACATTTTATGCTGGTTACACACACAGTGATAACAGCAAGTTAGCCCAAAATCATATATGGCTCCAATATGCCCAGGAATGATCCGATTTGAAGTCTTTAGGATCATTTTTGGGTATGCCCATAAATCTTGGATGTGTGGTGAAATTGCAGCTCATTATGCAATTGGCTGCTTGGCTCAAGCTTAAGCCCATATTTAATATGGATTCCCTCATTCAGCACTCGGATGGTACCACGTCTGTTTTAGTGGCAATAATTTCAGCAAACAAATTTGATAACACCGTAAGGAGAATACAGCATGCCTCTAAACCTTTTTGCTTTTCTGATGCAAAAGCGAAAAAATGTGATGTGTAATATATGATTTCTTAAAGAAATGTTATATTTTGGCTTCAGGAACAATATTTTTATTTAAATAATTTTAACACAGTATGCTTTCTAGTCTAACAACAAGCACCCTTTATTGTAAGCATCATTATTTTCCCTTTACATTTTTCTCTCTGTGTCTAGATATCTGAGCACTGCATTGAGAATAATTGAGTTATGAATATAGTTTCTTGTCAAATAAGTTTTTGTATGTGGATACTGTTTCTAGCTAGCCACTAGGTGGCATTACACTCTAAAAAGTTCTTTGCTTAAACCAAATTAGACCAGGTTGGAGATTTTATACAACTTGTAGATGCCCAGCAGTAAGTTCATAAACACTACAACATATCCAAAAATATCTTGGTATACAACACACCTTTTAGAAGTAGTTATAAATAATTGGATTTCAAGAAGTATTGAATAGCATGTGCCTGAAATATAAATCCCTAATTAAACAAACTTAAATAGAGATAAAAGGGTATATTTGCTAAACTGTAGGTTTGGAAAAGTGGAGAAGTTGCATATAGCATTCAATCGGATTCTAGTTATCATTTATGTAGTAAATTCTATAAAATGATAGCTAGAATCAGCTATAGGCAACATCTCCACTTTTCAAACCTGCAGTTTAGTAAATGTAGCCCAAAGACTCATCATCCTGTTTTGCATAACCCTGTGTACTGCAGAGAGCATAGAGAAAAGAAAGACAGAGAATTGTCTGAAGTCAGACAGTAGATTATAGCCAAGCATGGACAATCTGAAGGCTCCAAATTGATCTCCAGTGACCTTGCCCATGCTACTGTAGTCAACCTCTGGAGAGAGAAATTTGATTGAAGATTGCAGCACATGATTGTTCGAATGGTGGAGAAAGCACTTAAACTTGCACCATCCATTACCAACTCAATGAGAGGGGGTTATATGGTAGGAGGCCCAGAAGAACCCGACTGCCAAGAGTAATGAGAAAACCCAACTGGAGTTGTCAAAATACACCTAAACAAGCCAAATTCCTTTTGGGAGAGTGTCCCATTTACAGATGAGACCAAATTAGTTTTTTGGTAAAGCAAATTATGCCTATGTTTACAGAAAGCAAAATGCAGAGTACACCTTCCCTACAGTCAAACATGGAGGAGGTTCAGATATGTTTTGGGGTTGCTGTGGTACATCTGGCACTGAGTTCTGGATATTACCTGGCCATTTAGAAACACAATGTTGAACTCAGTGTCAGAAAGCTGGGTCTCCCTCAAAGGTCATGGGTCTCCCAGCAGGGCAATGACCCCAAAACCACTTGGAAAAAAATACACACATAGGAACGGTTCAAGTAACCAGCAATGAATCCAGATCTAAATTCCAAAAAACACCTGTGGAGAGATCTGAAAATAACAGTTGGGAGAAGGCACCCTTAAAATCTGGAAGAACTGGAGCAGTTTGCATAAGAATCGGGGGTCAAACCGCTGGTAAAGTACAGAAAGCTCATCCATGTCTATAGGAAGCTGTTGATTCAAGTTATTTTGACCAAAGGCTGTGCTACCAAATATTAAGTCTAGAGCAGATATGGCACACCGACCACTTCTGTCTGGCACATCGGGCTCCTCAGCTGTCAAAGTAAATGATGCCTGGCCATCTTCGGCTGCTTTAGTGAAGCAGCTCACAGGTTGTAGTAAAGTAGACGTTCGTGGAAGAGCTGACTCCAAAGGAGGCACATTATGATTAGGGGGTATAATTGTGTGGCATACTTTGAATTGGGGGCACAACTATGTGGCATAATAACGATTGAGGGCACAACTATTTGGCATAACATGAATTGCGTTGTTTCCATCCATCTCATTTTGACTCCTTCGTCTTTAGAATAGTGCCATAGCTTAGATTTGTTTTAGGCAGTCAGCAATAAAATTCCCTATAATAGTGCTTATACCGCCAGCATTCATTGGATTGAAATGGAGATTGCTTTCTGATTGAGCACAGTGCCACATTTTAGATCTTTTTATAGGCAGTCAGCAATTCATTCCCTTATCATAGGGTTTTTTTTCTTGTATACACTCATTTTGAATGATTAACGATTAGCTGGAAATCTATTATACATATCATTAGTAGATTTGTTTAGCTATATCCTAAGTATAATTTCACTATTCTATGGACATTTAGATATTGTATGGCATAACATGAATGTTTATTTGTTGGTCCCATCACTATTAATATTATCATATTAGCGTGATAAAATAAGAAATAATTAAATATATATATATATTTATACACACAAACACACACAGTGGTCGAAGTGGAAATTTAGTAGTGGCGGTATGGAAAATGTAAGTGGAGGGAATTTTATAGCTTTACAATCAAAGCAGTAGAAGGATTGGTACTAAGGCTATGACAGAACACTTCAAATTTTATATATATACATATATATATACACACACACACACATCTGGGCTGGAAGACATTTTTGCTGGCACACTGATAGAAAAAGGTGGCCGACCTCTGGTCTAGAGTGTCAATACCATTTACTTTCACTTCCTCATTTAACAGATATACACTATTAAAATCAGAATATATAACAAAAGTTGAGTTTATTAACAGAGAAAGAATTGTGAAACCAAATACTTTTGTTAATTTCATTTTATGTTTAGAGGAGTTGAGTAATTGTGAGTTATTTGAAAAAAGTGCAAGGGTACCAATATTTTTAGCCACAGTTGTATATTTTTAAAAAGGACTTTAGGATGCCTCTTGGAAGAAATGTTTATGTTTGGAATATTTGCCAATTTTCATCTCTGCTGCCCTACATATATCTATAGCAGAAACACCTACAAATGTTTCTATCATATTCGAAAAGACAATATATTTCCATTATGCATAATATTTTACACATAACAGCATTACTTTATGTTCATGTGTGAGCAGTCAACAAGTGAATAGAATAATGTACAGATACCTTATAAGCCAAGTCTTATGAAAAACAGAAAGTTTGTTTTTTTTGCAGTTGCATTTCACATAGGTTTTCTACCCAGAACTTATAGACACAATATGCCCATCAAGTCATTTTTTTTTCTAAGTAGCCACGAACTTGTATTTACTTCAGCAATTTTGGAAATAAAAATCACATTTCAATTGCATTACGTTAAAGGGAAGTTACATACTTTAAAATTCCGTATCATTCGAGTCTCTTTATCAACTCAATTTATTTTGTTCACTTTATATTCCAAATGATCTATATGGGAAAATGTCACCCGACTCCACAAAGTGTCCCAATTACAATGCAATCGCAGTATTTTGTGCATTTATGTAACCGAGGATGTATAACTTTATAGTGAGCTAACATCCTACAAATGGAATTCCTCCACGCCAACACATGACACAATATTACCTGATGGAAGAAGCCGGCAATATGCTAAACTACTACCTATGCCAAACAAATATATATCTACTGGTATCTATGCCATCCTTGGTTTGTTGCCCCATGTCCATAGACATCCAGGACGAGACTTTATACAAAGAACACCGTGGTTTTCCCTCAGTAAAGGTGGTCTGCAGTGCACACCACTGTCACATCTAAAAAAAAAAAAAAACAGTTTCTGTGGCCACTCTATGATACGTTTGTTTGCGCTTATGTGTGCGTTTATTTCAGACGCATGTAAACTCCCACAGACACACACCGATATGCCTCCACCTTGCTGCCCAGGGCCGGAAGTGCCTGTCCGCCCCACTTCCGCTTCCCGGCGTTCCCGTCAGGTGGAGTCCAGTGTCCTCGGAGACATCGGGGCAGGTACAGCTAAGACTCTGTATTCTCTTTATTATATGTTCCTGTCTGTGCGAATCGGGTACAATGTGTGCGAGCTGTCAGAGTACCTGTATTGTAATGTGACCTTATTAGGGACCGGAGAGTAAGGGGAGATGTCACTATACTGCCGGGTAATCATATATAAATATATATTCCCTGCATACGTCACACATAGTGCTGCTGAACACCTGTGGGCTAAGCGCTGGATGTTGGACTGCTCTAACCCTAATGTCCACCCAGATGTTTTACACATATATCTATATCTCATTATTCCTTTATTTTATTTACAGAATGTTTGTATCCTATATTTTGACTGTTGACAACTACATTTGGTGCCTATGAACAGTGTCTGCTTGTTGGTTTGTGAATTAATTCTAAGATATGTAATATGTTCTTTTGAATTTAATCATTTCCCTATTTTTGACAGTGCTGTTGTTTAAGCAAAGTAGTAAATGCAGGCACAGTTCTGCTATATGTTATTTTCAAATACATCAAATGATAAGCTTGACTCTGGGATATGAAAAATGTAATTGGACTTTGTTTAAAGTTGTCTGTAATTTTAGTTTACCTTCCAGAATACAAGCTTTTGTGAATAACCGTTAAGCATCCACCTGTGGTTTGTATGGGGTTAGCAAAGCTTTCTTGGTGGCTGGCTGCCATTAGACCCTCCCCTACAGAGATGCTAATTACTCTGTTGTGTCTTTACATATAGGGTACTGGTTAACTAAATGAGCAATAATTTAGGACTCAGCTGGAGGTCTACTACATCATCCCTACTTCTACTTCTATTTCTTGTTCTTTCAATGTTAAATGTCCTCTGGGATCTTAAGTAAAACCTTGTAGCATGCTTGGATAAATTGTTTTAAAAATGTGCTCTTGCTTATTGAAATATGATCTGTTGCAATCAAAATCTTGAACTTGAATAGAAGCCATTTATCCATCCAAATGCAGTGTTTTCTTACATGCAGAAATAATATTGTCAAGATTTTTTAATTTAGGACTACCTTTTAAGGAAAAGCATTGTCTAAACAAATAATGTTGATCAAGTTAAACTTACAATGTTAAAATGTGTCATGCAGTCACTTATCTTGTGTGTTAAGTGGAATCCTAAATCCCATAATTTGATACCGATGTCTGAACTGCAGAGATTGTCTAATGATGAATAACTTTCTAAATGTATGAGAATATTTTTAATAGTTTAAACACTGTTCTATTACAAATAGATGTTTGAGATTGTGTTAATTACAGTATCCAACTTTGATACAAACTCTGGCCTTTAATGTTTACATTGCTTGCTTCAAAGGTTATGATGATAAAATGCACACTAGAAATATTTTAGGTATTTGTCATCCTTTTCATAATGACAGGCAGTGTTACACATCAGACAAGTTTTTCTTTTAATCACATGGTAGGTTTTTAGTTTACTAAAAACAGTGCCAGATGAAAGCTTAGACAAACCCTTATACTTATTGCTTGCTTTAATAACAACGCATTTGCATTATTTTGGTTTAATAGGTTTTGCTTCAATATTAAAAGTTTAATACGTAAACAGGCAAACGAGGAAAGCACAATTTTTTTGCAGTGCACATTAACAGGACTAGCCTATTAGTGACTTGTGATGTGGATGTTTACAGAAATATTCGACCATTCAGTAAGCAAACTTGTAAATGATTTTCTGATTAACCAGAGCTGTTCTGATGAGAAAGTTAAGATGATACAGTACACCTTTCTTTGAAATATTTTATATATTTTTTTTTATTTATATACTTATTTAAATATTTACAATTAGTTTCAGGTTTAGATTAATTTTTGTATATTTTCCCTTGTTAAAAATGCAGTGAGCATTTTCTATATATCTTGTATGCCTATACAATGTTCCAAATTTACCAATAATACTATGCTTCTGTTATTTGAAACATATGATTAGACATGACTGATTTGTAATCTCTGTTTGCAATTGTCATGAATTCCTGTATATGTGTTTAAAACATCTATACAGTTAGCTTTCCAGCACTGATCCAATGATGTAGAAAAACTGTAAGTCATTATTAGCGCTTTTATCCAGTCTGTATAGTGATGAATTTGACAGGTTTTCAGCTGCTGTGATGCACTGTTATTTGCTATATTTCATAGCACATTATAGTAAAACCTAACTATAAAGTGTGAAGCGAACTGCACGGATAAGCACATCTACAGAACCATCAGATTGGTCACCATGCATGTATACTGGAGTAGGGTACAAGTGGTGTACAGTGTCTGTACACTGCTTGCTTAGCACTTATTTACTTTTAATTACACTTATTGTAGGGGGCATAAAGGGTTGTGGCGAGGGAAAGATTTTAATTTAACTGGACAACAGCTTAAACAGACTGAGAATTGTGTGAAATTACAGAGCATGGTTAGTGATGCCGTCCATTTGCCCATATGTACAGAATAAACACAAATGCTGTAGGTTGCATACAGAAAATAGAAGTGGTTCTAGGCAGTTGTACATACATAGTCAGATACTGATAATTGCTTTCTGGGCAAGTGATGCCCAGAAATCAATTATTGTAAAATGCATCCAATGCACAGTGTCACAGTGATGTAAAACTGTGCAGTTGCATGCATTTTACAATAAGAGCATTCTGAGAATTACAGTGGAATTGACCATTTGTATTCTTAACCTTTATGTAGCAGCAACATGTTATGCAATGCTTTACAGAGAATGCTTAATCGTTCACATCTGTCCCTGTCCGAGTAGCACTTAATCTTTTTTTCTCAGTGGCGCACGCAGGGGGGGGTGTCTGAGTCTCTAGAAACCCCCCCCCCTGCGCTAACTAAGTGGCCACTGTCCTATACAGCAGCCGCAGCGCTGTCAAAGAAGCGTCCGCGGCGGTGCTGTATTGTATACAGCACCGCCGCAGACGCTTCTTAGACAGCATCGCGGCTGCTGTATAGGACAGCGCTGGCTCTCTCTCGGGTTTTTTTTTTTTTTTTTGGGGCGGTGGGGAGAAATTCCCCCCTGACAATCCTCCGTGCGCCCCTGTTTCTATCACAAAAACACTAGGGTTCATTTTGTCAGAAGCCAATTAACATACAAGCGTGTATTTGAAAACCTATTTTTTGGTTTACTAATGCCCTTCCTCTGTTAGAAAAGCTACAGAAATGACCCATAGGCAACATCCCCTAAGGACATTCGCTTGTTGCTCTCAGCAATTGAAAAGGTATGCAGAGTATGACAGTACTGTGTCGTCTGGTCAGGTACAAACCAGATTTCTACAAGTCGCTAGATTTGCTTTTAACGTGCTATTCTAAATGATCATTTGTTTCTTTGTTCAGGCTCTCTCTGTGCTTTGTTTGCATGCTCAGAAAGTGAAGTATGGTTCGGACAATGCCTCAAATTACCCACTAAATACATTTTATTTTTCTAATTAATAAAGTATTTTATTTATTTAGCCAATATTTGATTTAGAAAAAAAAAAGACACACACACACACACACACACACACACACACACACACACACACACACACACACAATATTTGATTTAGAAAAAATAAAAGACACACACCCAATATTTGATTTAGAAACAAAAAGACACACACACGTTTGGTAGATCAATCTAATGCTAAACTGTTTGGTAAAAGGTCATTGTTAAGATAAACAGACACACCTTAAAGATAAGCAGAGGTGCATCAGCAACAATTGATCTTTGGAGCCAAGTGCTAAACTGATTGGCGGGGAAAGTAACAATAAATAATGTGACATAAATAATCCTATATCTAAAAGTTACAGTACTATATATATAAATCGGCATTTTCTTTGCTCAGAATCATGAGAAAATAATTGTCTCTTATAGGATGCTGCCATATTATGTTAAGATCATCCTACAAGCCAAGATACTGAGTAAATTGTCAAAGATGCAGGAACTTTTTTGCAAAAATCAGAACCTTATTTTTCTTTGTTCTTTCTCAACACAGTGCTGTCCACTTTAACAGAGGTTGCTATGGCAGTTCTTCAGCCATTGGCTGACTTGCAGAAATGAAATATACTACTTGTCTATCACTATACTATTGTTATACAGTAATTAGAAATGAACACTTTATACAGCACTGTAAAATTAAAAAGTGTACCTAGATGTTACATATAGGGTCAAACTTGAGCAAAGGTGATTGAGTGCCCCAATTGAGTACTTATATTCGAAGTTGCAAAGGAACGCAAAATTGTTCCACATTTTTTTTTTTCTATTCTATTTTTTTATACTTCTGCTGTTTAAATACAACAGCAAACAGCAATTTGTTTCCTACCCACAAGACCTGTCATTTTAAATATCTTTTAGTTCTGTTTAGATTTGCATTGATTTACATATCTACTTGTGCCTATTTCTGTTTGCCATATCATATATACTGCTGCATACATTTGGTGATTATAATTTCCATTTTAGAAAAGCTTTCAGAAGTTTGTAACTGGCTGGCTTACTACATAAACCTCTCCGGATAGTGTACAGTTAGCCCTGAGCAGAACCTCCCAAACTTGCATTCTTTAACAAAAGCTTTGTTTGACACTGCCTCAGTCTTTATTGAAGTTTCACATTAGCACAAATACTTGTGGCCCTATCCAGATCTCCCCCGCAGACAAACATATATCACTGAACACTAAACTTCTCTTGACCCTGAGCTGCATTTAAGTACTTGTCTGGAACATGCTTTACTGTTTAGTGTTGTTCTGGTCAAAGCATTATGCTTCCAAGTTTTAAGCTAAGTTACATACAAATATTTTATTTGGTATAACTTAAAATATTTTTAAAAGAAAGCCAAAATATAGTTGGGTTGGTAATTGCATAATGCACAATTATAGCTGCAATGCAAATTAAGCTTTACATGGCCTTCTGCAACAATCACATTTGTGAAATATGTACTTATTTGCTAGAACTTAACATATTTAAGGCTACTTGCGATTTTGGGGAACCAATAGTATTGATTGTGGTGTTTATGTTGCTATTATTACATATGTTTGTTAGTTTTGTATTGTCAACATGTTTCCCATGAATGTTTTACATTCACAATAATTGAACACAATTTGTACTGATATGTTAAGTTTTATTGATTGTACCTGCTGCAGAGCACATTCATCACAAAACTACCATGGACAGTTAGTGTCACTGCCCACCTCCTGTTTAGAATGACTGTGCTGTAGACACCTCTGTCTTAAATTTTGCAATTTTATGCACTGAGGGGTAATATACAGTTTTGATTACATAGACATCTTTAATCTTATGATTTTATATTTTTTCTTTTCATTGTTCATAAACAAAACACATACAATAACTATTAGTTGCTATTACTGCTAATGTAGATTCCAGTAGTATGTTGCAAAAATGATATTCCTCTATCTGGGGTGCGGCAAAAGGACAGCAGAGGGGGACATGTTTGAGGCTTGACACTAAATGTAAACAAAGTGCAGAAGAGAATTATGTTACCATCCTCTATGCCATGGGGTAAGGTCAGTGCTGAGACAGACTTCTGACCATTTTGTTACACTGCTCAGCAGTTATCAAGAATACAATAGTGGACACATCTTTATGAAATAAGTTTTAATTTGAATGGGAATAAATTATATTTATACGTGGCATGAGCAGTAAACATTCTTAATTCAATTTGTACTTTATCGTCCATGAAATTCATTGATACTGCCTATGACTTTATGTATGTAGTATTATTAAATATTTAAAAACATGTTGTGCATTTAAGAATAAGAAAAATTATAAATGCAATAAACACTGTTTAAGCTATTAACATTTTGTTTTATTTTTAGTTACAGCTGCTTTTAGTGTTTCTTATTTGGTGGGGTTTTTATAACGCAATGTCTATTGTCTGCAATTTTATATATAGCATTCCCAGATGTTACATACACATTTTAGAGGATATTCTCAAAACTGAAGTGTACAGAAAATGAAGTAAAATATACTGGAACTAGGAATTGACACGGATTTCCACTTTTACTATAGAGGGTATTCAAACAAAGCACAATACTGCGATAAAATGAGTGCCATACAGGGCCGGATTAACCCGAGGTCTAACTGGGCTATAGCCCAGGGGCCTCGGGCATCCAGGGGGCCCTTCAAAGTTTTCAGCAGCATTATTGATCGGTCCGGGGGCGGGGCCGCCCCCAGCCCGATCAATGCTGTTGAGCACAGTCAGTTCAGTCCTCTGTCCCCGGCGCTCTGTAATCTGTTTACTGAGGAGATCTCGCGAGTGAACTCTCTCGAGATCTCCTCAGTAAGGAGCTTACAGCGTGCCGGGGACGGAGGACTGAACTTACAGGTAAGCGCTTTGGGGGGGGGGGGGGGCGGCTCACATTGGGGGCCTCACGGGGGAATGGAGGCGCCCTTAGCCCAGGGGCCTCCATTTGCTTAATCCAGCCCTGGTGCCATACAAGCGCTTTCATTACTCCTTTAACTCTTACCTAGGTAGAATATCTTACGAAAGCGCCCCTAAGCAGAGTCTCAAAGGCAGCTACATACGGCCGTTTTTCCCTGGGTGCTGCCGGTTGATTGCTTCTGTTTTTACTCCAGGGCTGTAAAAACCCCTGTGGTTCTAGCTAATCGGAGGGGCACCTCAGTAAAATATTATACAGTGAATAAAATGAAATGCTTTAATTGTACTAGTGGTTTTAAAAATCGTTGATGACAGCGTTTTTGATAAGTGTGTGTGATGCTATCTTAAAGCATCAAGTAAATCATCTGAAAATTTTGTGAGAAATCAAGGTAAATGTATCATTTGTTTTGTTTTTCTTATTTAGTATTGGTGTTTCAATATCTCTACTTCACGTTTCAGAATTTCCTTCTGTGTTTACACCCTACTAAAAAACATACACCGATCGGCCACAACATTTAAACCACCTGCCTAATATTGTGTAGGTCTCCCCCGTGTCGCCAAAACAGCTTTGACCCGTCGAGGTGTGGACGCCACAAGACCTCTGAAGATGT
Source organism: Mixophyes fleayi (assembly GCF_038048845.1). Lineage (NCBI taxonomy): Eukaryota > Metazoa > Chordata > Amphibia > Anura > Limnodynastidae > Mixophyes > Mixophyes fleayi. The sequence continues at coordinate 190,477,743 of NC_134402.1, read as the reverse complement.
CCTGTGGTATCTAGCACCAAGCCGTTGGCAGCAGATCATTTAAGTTCGGTAAGTTGCGAGGTGGGACCTCCTTGGCTTGGACTGGTTTTTCCAGCACATTCCACAGATGATTGATCGGATTGAGATCTGGGGAATATGGAGGCCAAGTCAACACCTTGAACTTTTTGTCATGTTCCTGAACAATTTTTGCAGTGTGACAGGGCACATTATTCTGCTGTCATGCCACTGTCATCAGGCAATACTATTGCCACAAAGTAGTGTACTTGGTCTGCAGCAATGTTTAGGTAGGTGGTACGTGTCAAAGTAACATCCACATGAATGCCAGGATCCAAGGTTTCCCAGCAGAGCATTGCCTAGAGCATCACACTGCCTCTGCCGGCTTGCCTTGTTCCCATAGTGCATGCTGATGTCATCTCTTCCCCAAGTAAACAACGCGCACCACCATTTACATGATGTGAGAGAAAACGTGATTCATCAGATCAGGTCACCTTCTTCCACTGCTCCATGGTTCAGTTCTGGTGCTGCCCATTGTAGGCGCTTTCGGTGGTGGACAGGGATCAGCATGGGTACTCTGACTGGTCTGCAGCTACAATGTCCCATACACAGCAAGCTGCGATGCACTGTGTTTTCTGACACCTTTCTATCATAGTCAACATTAACGTTTTCAACAATTTGTGCTGCAGTAGCTTTTTTGTGGGTTTGGACCAAATGGGATAGCCTTCACTCTCCATGTACATCAATGAGCCTTGGGCATCCATGACCCTGTTTCCGGTTCACTGGTTGTCCTTCCTTGAACTATTTTTGGTAGGTACTGAACACAGCATACCCGGAACACCCCACAAGACTTGCCGTTTTGGAGATGCACTGACCCAGTTGTCTAGCCATCACAATTTAGCCCTTGTCAAAGTTGCTCAAATCCTTCAAGAGCTGAATATTCATTGTAACAGGATAACCAATGTTGTTCACTTGTCAGTGGTTTTTATGCTGTGGCTGATTGGTTTGTGTAGCCAAATGTTTTCAGCCCTGGACCTGTAGATGTATACTGGTTTCAGCTTTATTGGGTGTAAGTACTGCATTTAGGTAATCATCTATTTTCATTTCTTAATTCAATTTTCAAAGTCTTCTGGATAACAATTCATTTCACACTTCCTGTGTGTGTGTATGTATGTATGTATGCAGTGTCGAACTGGCCTGGCGGGGTCTCGGGGAAATACCCGTTAGGCCCCACTGTCCGATGGCTCCACCCCCTTTTTACTAGGGACGGGGCCAGATGCGATCACCAGGGCCCCCATGGAGAAGTAAATGTAGTAGCAGCCTGTGCTGCTGATAAAGCAGAGGAGTTTCCTGCTCAGGCAGGAACTCCTCACTGTCTCCCATCATCCCCTCTGCTATGCTCTGATTGGCTGACAGTCACTCAGCCAGTCAGAGCAGACACACCCCCTACCCACACTGCCATGGAGGAAGCAAAGCATGAAAGGTAAGATTATATGTGTGTATGTATGAGAGAGAATGATTGTCGGTGTATATGATAAATGTATTGGTGGCTGTGTGTATCAGAAATGTGAGTATGAGAGAGGGGATGAGTCAGTGTGTATGATAAATGTATTCGTGTGTGTATGAGAAATGAATTTGTATGTGCGTTATGTTAATGTGTGTGGGCAATGGTGCTTGTGGCAATGTAATGGGGGTGAGGGCAGGGGGGCTTGTGGTAATATAATGTGGATGTGAGGTAGTTGGTGGCTAATGTGAGCAATTTTATGTGTGGGTTGATGGTGGGCCAATTTAATTTAATAGTGGGGGCCTATAAATTTAAGATGAGGTGGCGGGACCTTTAATGCTGGAGTGGTTTGGGGCTATTAATTGAATATGGGGTTAAGTTCGGGCAGGAGGGCTATTTATTGAATGTGAATTATTTAATGTCAGGGATGGTTGTGGAAAATGGTTATTTTTATTAAATTAAATGCTGTTTATTGCTAGGACTGTCTGGAGGTAGGGAAATAGGTTTATTTATAAAATGCAGGTACTATTCATTTTATTTTTTTTCCAGGTACTATTTAATGTCGGGGCTGGTTGGAGGATAATAGATCTACTTATCAAAAGTGAATACTATTATTTTAATATTGGGGCTTGAGGGAGGCCGAATTATTAAACATGTGTAGTACTGATTTAACGCCGAGGCTAGTTGGGAGTTTTCTAAATATTATGTACACATTTTTTTCCCCAGATAGGACTCCCAACATTGCAGGATCCAGACAAGCAGCAACTAAGCTAGACACCAGCAGCCACAGGTCAGGAAATCGACAAGAAAAGGACACATGTACTCAGGCCCGTACAATAGGCACGCACACTTTGCCACACCTAACAGTTAGTTGGTCCCGTCTACATGATGTCATTTTCAGGATTTTTTTTCCAGGGCCACTTTAAGTTCCCAATCTGCCCATGCCCTCTTCTGTGTAGGTGGGGCCCACCCTAGTCCAAAATTTGCAAAGCGCAAGTCACCTGCACCTTTAAGAGTTGCACACGTCATGATGTTGCGATGCTGGTAGCGTAAAGGAGCTGCGGGGACCCTGCCCAGCCGACCACAGAGCAGATGAAGCAGAGGTAAATCACATTTACTTTATTTTATGTTCTTGCTTTTTTTTTTTTTTCAAACTTGACAATGTTTCCTTTTTTTTTTTTTATTATAACAGTTTTTATTAGAAATTTTTAAAATACAGGATATAGTAAGGAAGACAATATCCAAACATTAATTATTCACTGACAAGGATATGTTACAAAAGGTTGTACAGTATTTTGTTTACATTCAATAAATGCCAATGTCTGCTCACTTAATATCTGATATATCTTGTTATCATAAGAACAATAAAGATCAATTTGAGAAGTTAAACGTTGTAGTTTTTTTTTTTTTTACCAACGAGCAGGAGTAAGTCTAAAATCGGACAAATTATAATGTTAATTCACCTAAGCAAATTGGACGTGTTCATTTAAATACAATGACGTACAAAACACAAAATAATACTGGCTTTAACAACAGCAACAGGCAGGCGACCGTGGACAACTCCTGAGTATATAGTACAGTGGATGGAAGTGTACCCACTACCCCATCCTCTCCACCTGGTTGTAGATCTAAAAATCGGATGGGGGTGAGCACAAGGAGCGGGGGGGGGGGGGGGGGGGGGCAGAGGGCTGCTCATCTACACAAAATCCCACATCAGTAACTCCAGACATCCTACATCCGTGTCAATTGCTCCCCAAAGCACGGTGCAACGACCATGTTGTGTCTTCAAACATCTTTAAAATTCCTTCTTGGGTATTAGAAGGGAGAGAGTCAATAAAAGGGCCCCATTTCTTGTAGAATCTTTATACCCCTTCCTCAATGTCTGGCAGGGTGGCTCTTCTATCTAAATACAGTGTATTAAAAAGTTCACTTTTCACTTCTGATAAAGATGGAGGGGATTTTTTAATCCAATGTCGAAAAAATACCAGTTTAGCTATTGTAATGGTAACTGTGATAAATGGTTTAACATCCTGGGATTCTCTGGATGGAATAAGATGTACCCAATTTTCAAATTGACATATGAAGATGGCCCTTCTATCACTTGGGATAGGAGTATTTAAGACAGAGGATAACAGCTTAATATTTTATTCCAGAATTTCTGGATCTTTCTGCATTGCCATATGTTATAGTAAAAAGATGCACAAGCGTGTTTGCATTTGGGGCAGAACCCCGACTCCTCCGGAACATAACATCTCCTTTGGTATTGCGATATACAGGTACGATTAAGAAATTTTATATGGGTCTCTTGTAGAATGAAGCCATTTCAGAATTTTTTTGTTATGTTTGAGTAGATCTATATCAGGGCTAAATTCAGGAGATTCCTTCAACCAGGATCCACGTGTCTTAGTCCAAATTTTGGGAATATCTGACGGTAATAGATCCTGATAGAGGAATCTAATTCGGAATTTTTGTCTCTTGGAGAAATGTAAAAGGTCTTCTAGGGAGCTGGCTGCGGGGGGAGATAGTTTGTTATCTGTATGTGTCATTATGTAATGGCGAAGCTGCAAACACATAAAAAAATGGGAATTGAGCTGGTTAAATATTTCCTTAAGCCGCTGGAAAGATAATAGGATGCCTCCAGGGTCGAATACATATTTTATTGAGGCGATACCTTTGGCTCTCCAAGTGGAGAATTCAGCATTTTCTAGACCTGGAGGAAACGCAGGGTTGCCCCAAATAGTAACGTAGTGTGTAGTAGAACGAGGGTGTTTTAAGCGTTTCGTGATAATATTCCATGCCTTGTAAGTATCTGCAAATAAGATGTTTTGCAATATTTCTTCCGGCATAAATTTTTTCGGAAGGTGGAGGAGTGCCGCCAGTGAATATGGGTGCACTAATTCATTTTCTAGAGGCAGATTAACAAAGTATTCTTGCCTCAATAACCAACCTACAGCATAACGGAAAAGAGACAGAGAGCATAAAAGCCATCACATCTGGGAAACCAATTCCACCTCTTTGTTTATTTTGTTTAAGTTTAGCATTGTGGATTCTGGGTCGTCTACCTCCCCATAGAAAGGAAATAAAGAGTTTGGTGCATCTTTGCACATCAGTTTTTGTAAGACAGAGAGGGAGCATCTGCATCGGGTATGTCAATTTGGGAATAATAACAGACTTAATCACAGCGTTTCTACCAAGTAACGACAAAGGGAGGTTTTTCCAATTAGCTTACATAAATTAAATTTTCTTAAAAATGGGAGAATAGTTAAGTTTGTAAAGGTCACTCAGAGATGATGGAATGTAAATGCCCAAATATTTTAATTTCTGTGTTCGTAATCGGAAATTTGAAATGGCTCTAATTTGGTTCATTGCAGAATGTGAAATAGGGAGTATTTCAGATTTTTGAAAGTTAATTTTATAACCTGCAAAGGATCCAAAGTTTTCTATTGTCTCTACAATTGTGGGGATAGATGTTTCTGGGCGTGTAACCATCAACGGCATATCATCAGTAAACATTGCTAATTTGCATGATTCTGAACTAATTTGTATACCTGAAGAATAATTGGGGTCCTCCCTGAGGGTTATAGCCAATGGCTCTAACGCAATTGCAAAGAGCAGAGGGGATAAGGGAAACCCCTGACGCGTGCCTTGTTGTATTTTAAAGGGAGATGATGTGTCCATTTGCAATTATCTCCGTCTGGGGATTATGGTATAGTGTTTGAATGGTTGATATAAAAGCTTCTGGAAAACTAAACCTTCTCAGAGATTCGTATAAGTGATCCATGTCACTAAGTCAAAAGCTTTTTCAGCGTCTAGGCAAAAAAAGGATACTGATCTCTGGAGATTTGGTATGCTGAATGTGTGACAAAACCGACATAACTTTGCGTATGTTTGTGACAGAATTCCGGCCCCAAATGAAGCCTGAGGTCTGTGTGTATGATAGAGGGCAAGATAAATTTTAACCTTTCCGCTAGTATTTTAGTTAGGATTTTGTAATCAATGTTGAGCAGGGAGATTGGTCTGTAAGACCCCTGGTCATCTAGTTGTCTGTCTTGTTTGGGTAAAACTCTAAGAATAGCAGAGTTGAAATGTAGGGGTAGTGAACGAGATTCAATGATTTGATTAAAAAACGTAGTGTTTCTGTTATTTGAGATAGGAGTATTTTCTAAAACTCGCCACTCAAACCATCAGGTCCAGGTGCTTTAAAGGTTTTTAATTTTTTTTATTACATTGATGACTTCTGTTTTGATTCGGGCTAGGAGGGATTCTGATTGTGGGTCAGAGATAACAGGCATAGAGATTTTTTCCCAAAACTGGTTTTTGGAAGCAGGATTGATAGGATCTTGAGAATATAATTTTGTATAAAAGTTATGAAAGATATTAAGTATTTCTTTTCCATCACTAGACAGTGAGCCATCTTTAGATTTAAGAGCTGTGATAATAGTTGGGGATCTCTCGCCTTTTAACAGGTTGGATAACAAACGACTATTCTTATTTCTGTGTCTATAGAACTGAAATCTAGAAGCTTGTGAAGTTCTATCTGCCAATTGAGCAATTAGATTATTAAACTGGGTTTGTTTTTGTTTGTACATACTTTTATTTGTTGGAGATGGATTATTTTTCATGTTTTGGTAGGCTGAAGAATGTTCCCTTTTTTAACTGGGGGTGGGGGGGGGGGGGGTAGCCTGTTCTTGGCATAATATGAATTGGGGGCAGTACTCTGTGGCATAATATTGATTGGAGGCAGTACTCTGTGCCATAATATTGTTTGGGGGCCTAATTTGTGTTATAATATGATTTGTACACATTATTGTGTGGCATAAATTGAACTGGGGCACTACTGTATGGCATAATATGGATGTTTATTTGTTGGTTCCTATATATATATATATATATATATATATATATATATATATATATATATATATATATATATAATTTGTGGCAAGAGCCCGCAACTGCAGAAACACACGCGAACAACTTCTTCCTTTTTATGGGGCTTTATTGTCAGGATGGTAAATATTTTGACACCGTATACTTGCACAGCAATCATGGAGACCCTAAACGCTAGCTATACATAGACCAGCTCTCTCTCAGGACCAGCCAGCTATCCCAGCGTTGGTCTCCCTGAACAAATGAAACAAACAAGCTTTTATACCTGATGCTCCTCCCCCAGCCTTAGCTTGATGGACAGGTGACACACCCACCTTCTCTTTAAAAGAAAACACCCATCACTGGCTCTGTTTGCACAACCAGGCATGCCCTGTCTGTTTGCTGAGAGGAAGGATTTCAGATCATGTAAGTTTAACCAAATTTAAACTATTGCTTTTCATACATAAGTCTTCACTCTAGGCGCATTACTGCACAAATGTTTTACTCTACTTCCCTGCTTTCTCTGCATAATGCCAGCTAAATGCCTCCTTTTGTTAATATAAATATATATATATATATATATATATATATATATATATATATATATATATATATATATATTTCTCTAAAATGCACAATTGGCGCACCTGAGCTTGACTAAATTTTAGCCAACCCCTGATATGCAGCAAAGGTAATGCCACTTTAGTCTCACTAAGGGTAGTAATAGTATGCAGATACACAAGTTAATTGTAACTATTCTGAGACAAGGTGCCCCGCTGCTTGTATATGTGTTTTGTGTGTTTTCGATTTTTTTCTTTCTTTGAAACATTATTTTTTCCTATTTGTCTGTTTCATTATGACATCTATACACCTTCCAGTACGTATGTAGTGCTTTTAGGGCACTGTTCCTGAAACTCAGGATTCTGTTCTGCCTTCCGGGAGATATGTCACACTTCTTTGAGCAGGCAGTGTAAACTTCTATCGATGGTGTACGCAGCAATGCAAGTTTTTTTGTGTAGGGGAGTGGCCTAGTGCTTTTCACACTCACACCCACCCTTTAAACGTGAGAGAGCTATTGATTTAACATTGTGACTGGTTGGGAAAGGGGGCTAGAGTCTTTCCATATTTAATGTACATATCCCTTTTTCAAAACTGGACCCCAACATTCCAGGGTGCAGACAGCAACTGAGCTTAAGACGACAGCAGCAGCAGGTAGTGAACGCTGCAAGAACAGGTAGGAGAGAGCCGCACAGTCTGCCAACTGTTCTGATTCTAGTGGGGCAAGACTTTGTCCTGATCTAAGGGGTGGGGCCTAGACTATGCACTCTTCATATACACTGCATTCTTTATATACTACACTTTTCTGCTAGCCATGCCTTTCATGGGCTGGCCACTCCCCCTCTAGTGTCTGGTCTCGCCTCTATGGTGGGCCTCTACTGTTGCACTCCCCTTGTGGGCCCTTGATGCCCCAGTACGACACTGTATGTATGTGTGTATATGTATGTATGTATGTATGTATGTATGTATGTATGTATGTGTGTGTATTTGTATGTATATGTAATATATAACATCTATAAATTATCCTGTGTGTGCCAATGTATATATAGAACTGTAAATGCACTATATGAGTACCAAAAACATTACCAATTTTGATTGTTTAATCTTGCCCTTTCAAATCTGAATATATTTTGCATTCCCTGCAATGAAATTAGTCCACGACAAAGATTGAATTTAGGCTAGGGTGCAGGAGGTTGTGGTTGGTACAGACCAAGAGGAAAGTTTGTTAGGGTTAATCTGTAGAGGGTAATTATTGTTTTATATGAAGTCACTCATATTTTATGTTGAAAGAATAACTGGTTTTAACAGTAACCCACCGTTCTCCTACTTAAAAGAAACACTGGGGTGCCATATCCGAGATTTCTTCTATTCAGGAGTGTGGCCGGGTCCGTTCAATGTCCTGGGTGTTAAATGTGTGCAGCAGCCATCTTTAAATGGACTCAGGCCCTGGAGGGGTTAAATCACTCACGCTAAGCGCTGCGTGAATAGTGTGTCTGTGAAAATGTTTTATTTAAAGAAATAAATATGGATTTGTATGTCTGCTGTGACGCTGGGGAAAATATTCCCAGCGCCGCAGCATTGCATGGTTTACACCAAGGAGTATATAAATGTAAGCAGCTCTAATGTGTAAGTAAATTAATAAATGTATATATGATGCAGCGTCAGTAGCTAACTGGTGTGCAGCACCAGAAGGGTTAATTCCCAGCACTAGGCTTGTAACTATGTGTATTTTAAATCGTCATCAGCTGTTTATATAGTGTTTATATAGTGCCACTAATTCCGCAACGCTATACAGAGAACTCGCCATCAATCCCTGCCCCACTGGAGCTAACACTCCAAATTCCCTAACACACACACAATAAGATCAATTTGATAGCAGCAGCAACCAATTAACCTACTAGTAGCAAGCACAGGGAGAACATACAAACTCCACACAGCTAAGGCCATGGTCAGACCCCAGTGCTATGAGGCAGAAGTGCTAACCACTAAGTCACCATGCTGCCTACAAATAAAATGTATATGTGTAAATGTATTATAAAACGAAATTAATGTGTTTGTGCATTATATATAAAAAAAAGTACTTACCCCACCCTGGTGGTCCAGTGGGGGCTGCCAGGGGGACTTACAGAGAAGCCTCCTGGATGCAAATAGATTCAGAAGGTGCAGCGTCTCCTGTGGGTGACAGGAGGCTAAGCCGCATACACAGCTCAAGGAGCATCGGGTAGTGGCAGGGTAGGGACTACTGCCTCGGAATCTGGCTGCTTTCCTCCTGGTACTTTTTTCGGCCAGCTGGGAGAAACAGGCCCTGGTGCAGGGTCCCTAGAAGTAGTTTTAGATGATTTTAAAGATAAATCTCCCGCCTTAGACTGGAATCGGAGAGGAGCGTGGGCTGATCCCCTGTCTCCCTGGCAGCTCGTGGATGAGAGGGGGGAGGGGGGGGGTACTCTCCCTCCTGCCACTAGCAGCAATGTAAAAAGGTGTTAAATGGATAAGAGGCTAGATTTCTTCCTGCCAAACTAGTGTCCAAAATTGTATCTAAAGAGCCCTGTTTTACACTGAAATGTATTATACCGTCTGTAATTTCTGGATATCACTAGTACATCAAACTAGCGTGTAACTGTCCTTTTAAGGACTTCCTCAGCTAATAAACATCACTACTTATTGAACTTGCTTTGTTACCTACTTACCTGCTGTAATTACTGTGACCTAAAGATTAGACCCAATCTAATCTTTTGTATGGCTGTTCTGAGGTTGGAACCCAGTGTCTAGTACCAACACTCTGCCCACTGCCCTGCAGCTCTGGCTAGTGTGGTAGGCCAGAGAAAACCATCCTCAGCAACCTTGATCTTAAGACAAGAGGTCAGGGGTACCAGCCCAGGTGTACCAGCAAGGAGGTACACTAGCCGCAAGTTTTACCCAGAAGGACACGGTTCTAGGTGCCAGTGAAGGAACCTAGTGGTGGCAGCAGCTAAAGCCCCTCCCACTGTGGAGAGAGGGCGCATTTGGGATAAAGAAAGGAGATGGTGGCAAGGCAAGTCCAGCCGGTCATCAGCAACATAACCGACAGGGTTGCATAGGAAGCCCATCCTGTCACAAGGAGATGCTCATGCCTCTGTGTTTTGTTAATTGTGTATTCTCCAGCTGCAGCACTTTGGAATCATTATGGCTATTAAAAATTACTTTTACTATTTGTCTATTAATACAGTGGGATTTCTACTGTCATGTGAAATGGCTGCCTTACACAGCCTTTCTTCAATTACGTGCTTTCAACCACAGAGAGATCCAACAGGTGGGGTATGGTTTTTCGGTAGTGAAAAACCCGACGCCCACTTGCCCTGCAAAAAAAAAGACGAAAGTGTTAAACTATGTGACTATTGATAGAATTACCTTTACAGCGACTCCGCAGCTAAGCGATGCACCACAATGCTGACCGCAAGTCATTTCTAATGAAGAGGTGTCCGGCAGTACGGTTTGTGGTCATCGCGACTTGGATTCCTTTAAATTTAAAGCGGCAGTGTGGTCACGCCCTTTTCGGCGCCACTTTGAGTTGTGGGTGTGGCCAACATGGGGCATTGATACATACATTATAATAAAACATTACATTTATCACGTCCTCCCAGCCACATCACGCCATCCCCCCTGGCACATTATGACACCTCCAGCCCACTGTACTTATCTATGCTTCTTGTGCTACTGACATCCATAAGGGTGGGAACTTCCTGTAGAGTGAGCAGGGAAGCTCTTTGTCTCATGAGATTACCAAATCTTGTGATACTTAGAGCTTCTCGGCTTGCTCTGCAGTCTGTGTCCTGTCTGGGAACTGGGAATAGCTATTTCCCTTCCCTTAACCAGAGGTGTATTAAGGCTCAGGGGCCCAGGATATTTAAGACAGCAGGACCGCTATTATGTAACATGGTTATCATTTTAGATAAATACATAGGCACTACTGTTAGAAGCACACAGCTTTGCCTTCACAAGCAGTACGTAGTGAAGCAGGACATATCTCCCAACTGTCCTTGCAGTCGGACCAAATCCTGACTAAGTGAGACAGTCGCCCAAATTCAGGACTGCAACACCAGATTCAGGACCGTTGGCAGACTGTCCTTCTCTCCTATCTGTCTTGGTCACTTTCACCACTTGTAGTAACTGGTTTCTTTAGCTCAGTTCATTCTTGTCTTCATCCTTGAATATTGGATGCCCTATTTTGAAAAACAAATGGGTACATGAGATTTAGAACACTCCAACCAGCCCCGGTGTTAAAACAATAGCACTCACGTTTTATAATTAGGCCTCCCTCCAGTCCCCACAATAATATTATATATATTCCCATTTAATAAGTTGACCTATTTCCCTCCAACCAGCCCCAACATTGAATTAACAGTATACCCATTTACTCAAAACATATTTCCCTTCTTCCAAACAGTCCCAGCAATAAATGAAATGGCTTTAAAGTTTAATAAATATAGCCATTTTCCACAACCATCCCTGGCAATAATTCATATTCACATTTAGTAAAAAGCCCTCCTCCCCAAAATCAGCCCCATATTATATTTATAGCCCTAAACCAACCCAGCTTTAAATTAAAGGTTCCTTCACCTCACCTTACATAATTAGCCCCTACCTACACTCCACTCCACCATTAAATAGCCTACTTCCCACACTTTATTAAGATCCTCCCTTCCTTCACATATTATATTAAAATACTGCGCGCATTCACACGCACACTATATGACCATGGCCAAACACACACACACGCACACTATATGAACATGGCCAAACACACACACGCACACTATGTGAACATGGCCAAACGCGCACACAGGCGCACACTATGTGAACATGGCCAAACGCGCACACAGGCGCACACTATGTGAACATGGCCAAACGCGCACACAGGCGCACACTATGTGAACATGGCCAAACGCGCACACAGGCGCACACTATGTGAACATGGCCAAACGCGCACACAGGCGCACACTATGTGAACATGGCCAAACGCGCACACAGGCGCACACTATGTGAACATGGCCAAACGCGCACACAGGCGCACACTATGTGAACATGGCCAAACGCGCACACAGGCGCACACTATGTGAACATGGCCAAACGCGCACACAGGCGCACACTATGTGAACATGGCCAAACGCGCACACAGGCGCACACTATGTGAACATGGCCAAACGCGCACACAGGCGCACACTATGTGAACATGGCCAAACGCGCACACAGGCGCACACTATGTGAACATGGCCAAACGCGCACACAGGCGCACACTATGTGAACATGGCCAAACGCGCACACAGGCGCACACTATGTGAACATGGCCAAACACACACGCACACTATGTGAACATGGCCAAACACACACGCACACTATGTGAACATGGCCAAACACACACGCACACTATGTGAACATGGCCAAACACACACGCACACTATGTGAACATGGCCAAACACACACGCACACTATGTGAACATGGCCAAACACACACACACACACTATGTGAACATGGCCAAACACACACACACACACGCACACTATGTGAACATGGCCAAACACACACACACACACACACACACACACACACACGCACACTATGTGAACATGGCCAAACACACACACACACGCACACACACGCACACTATGTGAACATGGCCAAACACACGCACACTATGTGAACATGGCCAAACACACACACACTCGCGCACTATGTGAACATGGCCAAACACACACACACTCGTGCACTATGTGAACGTGTTTAAATGCACACACTTACCTTGTTACATCGGATCCCGAGCGGCAGCACCTCCTTCCTGTGCGCTTGGCAGAGAACGGAGAGTCAGTGACTGCCGCTTATGCAAGTAATCACGTGGACGGCACCTCTCACGTGGTGCCGTTCCAGGTGATTACTTGCATAGGTGGCAGTCACTGACTTCGTCCGCTGCGGTCCGGCACATCTGACTATTGGCCCTTCTGGCATTTGCCAGAAGTACCAGATGGCCAATCCGGCACTGCCATCAAACTTCTGCTGCTAATGCAACGGGTTTGTGAGGTGGGGCCGTGCACACGCACACTGTAGCCACACAGACAATTACCTTGTTACATCGGATCCCGAGCAGCAGCACCTTCATCCTGCGCGCTGGGCAGCGAACAGAGAGTTAGTGACTGCCGCCTATGCAAGTAATCACATGGGACGGCACCTGTCACATGGTGCCGTCCCAGGGGATTACTTGCATAGGCGGCAGTCACTGACTCTCTGTCCACTGAGCAGCGTGCAGGAAGAAGGTGCTGCTGCTCGGCGTGCATGCGGACCGGCCCATCTGACTATCGGCCCTTCTGGCATTTGCCAGAAGTGCCACATTGGCAGTCCGGCCCTGCCATCAAACTTGTGCTGCTAATGCAATAGGTTTGTGAGGTCAACAAGAATTCTTTTGAACTTCAGCAATGTGATGTTAGGTTTTATTGAGGACAAATTGCCAACACCCCTCTCCCCACCCCCACTTTTTTCTTTAAAGAATAAATAAGCAAGAACAAAATATTCAAGGTGGTGTGAGACTGTTGGCAAAATGGCTATGCCAACTTTACCTATCGGTTTATTATTTCTGATGGATATAGTATTAAAGGACATGAAAGTGGAAGTGGATACCTTCTTTTTCTTTTTCTAATTTTTGGAGCATTTTTTTCAAAAGTACTCTAGTTTTGAGAATACCATTCACATAATTAAAGTAGGATAAGCTAAACTTTTAGGGCATTATTATTTAAATATAATTTTGTATTATCTTTTGAGGAATAGTCAAGTCATAGAAAGACATATGGCAAAAAAATGTACAATGCTACATCATGAAACTTTATTTTCATAACAAAACAATGATTTACTTTTTTATATGTTGCTTTTTCTATATTGTCCCAGTTTTGCAGTGTCCTGTATCTTGAACATCAGAAGCATATTTCAACATATTCATTTTTTTTCTTTACTGTACTGTCTGATTTAAGTCATTATAAACAATGCGCACTCTGCTTTGTTTCTAGAGATATTAATTGTTGTGGCGCTTTTGATTTAATACTTCATTGTTCTCTTTGGTGTACTAGCTAAAATAAGGTTGAGTCTTGCTTATCTAGACCCATGACGTTTTATGTAGGTTAAAGGTTCAGGAACCAAAAATAGGTTATAGTGCTATTTAGTGTGGGCTGCTTTGCGCCACTTTTTGTTAAACTATTGTGTACTATCAACAGTTGAAATAATGTATAATTAATATTTTTATTACTGTTTTAAATTTATTTTCTTCAAGTGGCGGATTTGATCGTTATTGGTTTATATTTCATTAAGAAAAGCACATTTCATAGGTAGACCACATTGAAGTGTATAAACAAAAAAAGTAAATGACTGAAAACAGTCTGATTTTAATGGTGATCCTGCCTTAAACAGGTTGCAATGGTATGTATAGTGGATAGGAACAGCCTCCGTGTCATGCCTGAGCATCTGTCCGTACCCAGACTAGGAGGTGTCTCTGGTGTTAGGCTGGTGACTATGTACACAAAGCTGGGTGGCCTGATTATGTTCCTTTGTATGTAGATTAAAGGACTGGAACAGGTGGTCATAAATTAGTAGAGAAGACCAGACAAGAACCGGTATGATGGAACAGAACCGGAATGGAGCTGGTAATGCTGGAACTGGAATGTAGACTGCACTGTCTGATGAACTGAAACAGAAAGGATTGCAGACTGCTGGGAACCAGGTTGGCATTTGAAATAACAACATTGCACTGGCAATAGGTTAGGGCTCCAGGAAATCCTTTTATGGTAGTTGATGATTCCTTATTGGAAACTGCATACCTGGGCAGAAGCAGCACTCTGAGTTGCTGAGATGGATCAGGTGACCATATCCAAGATGGCAGCTCGCAGGAACTGGTTTTGGGGGGAAACCTAAAGTGGAGGCTGCTATCCCCTGATTGGCTGGGAGAAATCATGCGACTGAATCCAAGATGACAGCGCTCATACCCTGATTCTGGAGGGATCTCTGGAGTTGAGTTGATACTTCGAAGGTGCATTTCTCCAGTTTACAAAAGAGCCTGTTGGTACAGAGTTGCGAGAACCTCTTTGACATGGGCATGAAGTGATTCCAGATTATTTTAGAAGATAATAATGTCGTCCAAGCAGACAACAACTGTTTTGTAGAGGAGGTCACTGAAAATTTGACATAATGCTGGAATACCGCAGGGGCAATACTGAATCCGAATGGCATGACAAGGTACTGCCCACCACAAGTGTTAAAAGTGGTCTTCCATTTGTCCTCTTCACGAATTCGAGTTTAAATTGTTAGCCCCTCTCAAATCTAGTTTGGTAAAGATGATGGCACCTCTGACACGATCAAATAATTCCGTGATAAGGGGCAAAAGATAACTGTTTTTAATGGTAATATCATTCAAACCTCTATAGTAAGTGCAGGAGCGGAGACTGCCATCCTTTTCCTACACAAAAAAAGAAACCTGCTCCAGCAGGTGAGGAAGATGGAAAACCCCTTCTCGAGGTTCTCCTGGATATATTCAGATATTGACTCCAAAGTGTTTTAACACGCTGGAGGCAGGAGTCCTTACAAGATACACCCCAGGAAGTAAACTGAGACGTACTCCGATCAATCTGGGGGTAATGTAACCCGAGCCAAGGTAAACCTAGGACTAAGAAATTAGAAGCTTTGGGAATAAATAGAAGCTTAAGCATTTCTGAGTGCAGAACCCCCACACTAATCTTGAGAGGATGAGTCTGGCAGGTGATAATACTATTTGATATGCGACTTCCATCCACTGCCGTAATGTAGAAAGGTCGAGGTAACGGGTCTGTGGGTAACCGCAACTCTTGAACTGCTGTGGCAGTAATGAAGTTTCCAGTGGCACCAGAATGAAGAAGAGCTGAGAGGTTCTTGGTTCGCTGAGCATGTTCAAGAGTGATTGTTAGTACACAATCCGATTTTTTGGAGAAGAATTGACTACTCCTAACCTAGCTTCTTCATCACCCATTTGGAGCTGGAGTTTCCCAAAAGGTTTGGGCAGAAATCAAGTAAGTGTTCCGGAGCTGCACAGTAAAGTCATAAATTCGCTAGTCTGCATTTCTGACGCTGCTCTTTGGGTAAACGGGAGGGGTTCACCTGCATGGGCTCATCACTTGGCGGTGAGGACTGCTGGGGCTGAAGTTGATGATGCGGTTTAATCCTTTCACCCTTTCCTTTATCCAGGGCACGTTCCCAAAGGTGTAAATCTACTTTAGTACACCGGAAAATTAGTTCATCAAGTGTAGAAGGTGGATCACGAGCAGGAAGCTCATCCTTAATTTTATCGGGCAAGCCACTCCAAAAGGCTGCGATCAGGGCCTCATCATTCGACTTCAACTCAGAAGCTAATATTTGGAACTGAACCAGATATTGGCCCGCTGGGCGAGAGCCTTGTCGAAGGTGTAGAATATCTAAGGCTGCTGAAGTGGTTCTGCCTGGCTCGTCAAAGATCCGACGGAAGGCTGCTGTGAACCCAGATCATGAAGAAAAGCAGAGAATGTGCTCTTTCACACATGGAGATGCCCAGTTTATTGCTTGTCCTGTTAGGAGGGAGATATTGAATGCAGCTTTTGCTTTCTCCGTATGGAAATTGCTGGGCTGTAGCTCAAAGTGGATCTCACATTGGTTCAGAAACTCTCTGTACAGTTTTGGATCGCCATCGAACTTGGCAGGAGGTGGCAGATGAAGATGAGAAGCTGTGGCAGGAACTTGAACAGGTGGAGCTTGTGCAGCAACAGAAGATTCACCTGAAATGAGAGTAGTTTGAATGCTATCCAGACTTGAGAACAATTCTTGAAGGAACTTCGTGATTTGTCCCTGTGTGGTTTCTTGACTCACGAGCCAATTCATCAAGCTTTGCATTGAGCCCGCTTCTTGGAGCAGGTCGCCAGCGGAATTCATTAGGCCAGTGCAAACTCTCACGCCTGAGGATCTGTCCGTACCTAGACTAGGTTGTGTCTCTGGAGTAAGGCTGGCGACTACGTACACAAAGCTGGGTGGCCTGATTATGTAGGTGAAAGGACAGGAACAGGTGGTGATGAACTAGTAGAGAAGGTCAGACAGGAACTGAATTGCTGGAACCGGAATATAGACTGCACTTTCTGAACTGGAACAACAGAAAGGATTGCAGACTGCTGGGAATCATGTTGGCGTTTGAAATAACAACGTAGCACTTGCAACAGATAAGGCCTCCAGGATGTAATTTTATGATAGTTGATGATTCCTTAGTGGAAACTGCGTACCTGGGCAGAAGCAGCACTCTCAGTTGCTGAGATGGATCAGGTGATCGTATCCAAGATGGCGGCTCCGAGGAACTGGTTTGTGGGGAAACCTGAAGTGGAGGCTGCTATTTCCTGTTTCTGGAGGGATTTCTGGAGTGGAGACAGACTGGACAACATCTTGCAGAGAGATCTGAAACCAGCAGAGTCTGAGGACCGCAGGTACAGCTTGGAAAGACAGCGGAGAGGTAAGTGACAGGACCTGAGAGCCTGGTGTGTGACAATCAGAAGGTGGCTTGCTAATAATATTTCACTTGAGTTAGTATAGTTATCTCCACTCCTCAATGTTTGCAAGTGACGTTGAAAGTGTTTAAAATTACACACATCCTACTTTCTTCAGTGTATTAAGAATGTAAAATTGAATATAATATATGTTGTACCTCTGAGGTATCCGTGTGGAATGTTCTATGTACTCTTAAGAGTGATTTTATTTTTCCATCCTCTTTACAGGGCATTCTAATTACTGCATGCTTGGCATTCCTGAGCCCTGCCCAGTTTTGGTTTCTGTTTCTCCTTGATTGAGAATTGTATAATACAGTATTTACTAAATTATATCTTTAGCGTACATGGAGTGTACAAAGCTCTAATTATTACTTTTGTTGTCATTGTCATCATTTTAGAATCCGAAAACTTGTTTGGGTCATGTGATAGATGAAATTTAAATATTAAAATATTGATTCAGTACATTATTATTTAAATGCAATAACAAATCATCATAGATGTGTTGTATCTCTTGCTCGCTATATGTCTAGGTGATCAAAATCTTTAATGATAAATGGCATATTAATACCACCTCATTTAATGATCCTACATGATCCTACATGATCCTATAGATCACCTTGCAAAAGTATCCAGAACCTTGACAAATTTTTATTTTGCTGAAAAACAAATCCTTTACTGAAATTTTGTTCTGAGATATTTTTATTTCAAAGTATTTTTGGTACAAAACCATCTTAAGAAATAACAAATAAACTGAATGCTGCTTTCAAAAGTATTGAATTCCCATACTATTTTGCATAATGGCCTTTTGCAGAAATTACAGCTTTAAGTCTTCTGGGGTGTGTACTAATTAATTCTGCACAGTATTTGGGACTTATTTTGACCAACATCACAACTGGGTCACTCATGCTTTTTGGCAACTCCAACTTTCATTTACTCCAGTCTTAGGCTAGGTGCACACTACAGAAATTTCCGACCAATGTGTTATCTACAATGATTTTACCAACCACTTAAAAAAAAAAAATACCGGTCAGCATGGTATCGGGCCAATCAGTCGTTTATCATCTGATTGACTCGATAATCTGCTATAAACACTGTAGTGTGTACCCAGCGTTAGTTACGGAACTCTAGGTACTACAGTGATTGTTAGCGCCTCTGGAGGGAATTCAATTGGCCGCATTACTGTACAAAGTAACGTGGCCTAAACACTATTACTGATATTACGGTAATACGTTAATACGGTAATTTCAAAGCTGGCTTTTTGCTCACACGCATCCTAAGCCGCGAGCAGAAAGCAGGGTTAAAATTACTGTATTAATAGTAATAGGTTTAGCACGGCATTACTCTGGGTGGAATTGAATCCCCCCTTTGTGTCTTCTCTTATAAGTCATCTTGTTTGTGTTGAGTTTCTAGGCATCGTCCAGGTGGTTTCACGTAGCTTACATTTTTTTTTTATAATTGAAGAAACAATGAGTACATAACAGTATCCAAATGTTTGGATGTCCTAGTACAATTTCCTAATTTATGCATTTGTATTTTTTTTTTTTTTGTCTGACCTCTTTGGGATGCTCCTTAATTCCCGACCATGGTCTTATCTGTTTTCCCTGTGTTTGTGTGGGTTTCCTCCGGGTGCTCCGGTTTCCTCCCACACTCCAAAAACATACTAGTAGGTTAATTGGCTGCTATTAAAATTGACCCTAGTCTCTCTCTCTCTATCTCTCTGTCTGTGTGTGTGTGTGTGTATGTTAGGGAATTTAAACTGTAAGCTCCAATGGGGCAGGGACTGATGTAAATGAGTTCTCTGTTCAACGCTGCGTAATCAGTGACGTTGTATAAATAAATGGTGATGATGCTCTTTAGTCTTCATTTTCACAGCTATCCTTCAGATTCGCAAAATGAATAATGATCCCTTAATTGCAGATGTTTTTTTATCCAGAAAATGTGGTAGTTCGTTTAATTCCCTTGTAGAGGACAATTTTATTGGAATTGTGTCCATGTTTGACTATTTTTTTTATTATTTTTTTTTTTTAACCATAACGCAGGGATTGAATCCGTAAGAAAGAAAGCTGAATTAACTTTCAGCTTCATTGATTTAAATAAAAATCTCACAGATAACAAAATTGCAGTTTAGGATTTGTTATGTAAAATGAGAAAATGTGTGAAGGATCTGAATACTTTTGCAAGGCATTGTATCTCATTATTAAATAATTGGAACATCTTAAATACAGATGGATTGCATTTATATTGCACAAATGACGAGATCAGCCTGTGTGCCTCTAACCATGACAAAAAACAATTGTGAAATAAAGGTGTTGGTGCATTTAACAATGGAATTAGAGTGTGGTATGTGGTTTGATCAAACGCATATTCCACTGTTCATATGGTGCCAATTTCCCAATCCAAACTTGTTGCAACACACGTAAACATATGTAAAAACATTGGGTAGCTCATATCATATTACTTGTACTTGTCAACTAATGTTATTTGCTTTGTACTTATACTTTGAAAATATCATTATAGTGTATTTTGCCATACCTAATTTTCATAGCCTTTCAGCCTTCCTAATTTTTAACTTGTGTGGTACTTCCCTGCGCTTTGTTCATAAAGGTTCTGGCACTTTCCTCCATCTTTGTTTGAGAGACACTGGTATGATTATGTAGTACTTTATCACTTCTAATGATATTAGTTAAGTATATAACAATTAATATTTGTTGATACAATTTAAGATCTGAGATAACAAGGCGTGAGGTATGGCAGCTTTATCAATGACCTAATTTTACCTGGCAAGGTTTAAATGAAAAAGCTTTGATTTTTTTATTTTATTTGTTTTTTTCCATTAATAATACTTTGAACTTCCCCCAACAGTCTAGTACCTTTTTTTCTTTTTGGATTTGATATTTTTTATGAGGGGGTTAGTATGACTAAATGTGATATACTATAAAGTTATAATTCACATCATACTATAATTGACAGGCACTCATACTGCTTTGTAATAAAGATAGCCTGGTGCCTTCCCAATACATTTGAGCATACAAAAATGAAAAGATGGACAACACTCTGGGTTCTTTAAAAAGATAGAGCTGTATTCAAATCATGTGCAAAAGTACAGATTAACTAGGACGACATTTCAGAATGGTAAAACGTTCTTTCATTAGGGCTGCAAACATAAGAATATATTTGAAACCAAACAGTCTTTCCTGGTTTAAATAGAAGTCAGAATGCCAAGCCACTATCAGGGTGCAAGAACAAAGGGGAATGGCCAGGGACCACTTCCTGTGTTGTCATAGCAACACAAGGCGCTTCTAGAACTATGGTGTCCTTTAGAGAACAAATGCAAAGATAAAAAATCTTCTTGTACACTGGTGGTGTCATACTTTTTAAGGACAATGTACACAGCATCTGTGGTGCGAATAGTATTGAGGAACTTTACCACAGCCTTTTGAAAGTGGGGGAAAAAAAGCTGTAACTGATTTTTTTATTTTTTAACACATTATTAGATTATTTTCTTGAGAAAAAGATGCCAAGAGTCTTTCGCATCAAGAATGTGCCAACTATAGGAATGTACAGCCAGGAATTTTGCAGACGCTTGGTTGCTATCCTCAACAAATGTTTATTCGACCTGATGTTGCTGGTCATTGAGGAAGCAGCAAAAGAACTTCAACTCATTACGGCCAAGATTACACCCTACAACGGGCACATCAAGCAAGTGTATGGCAAAAATCCAGACACATAGTGAGACATACAAGCGAGAACTTATGACATGTAAGAAATCCAAGTTGGATAAAATAAATTCTGATTATGAAAACAATAATGTTTGCTGGTGGTTATCAGGCACAGAAATCGACGACCATAGGAGAAGATTCCAGCATGTATGTTAGAGCAGGAATCTTAGGGGGCTAGGGTTCCAGTAGTGAACCATACTTCTCCAATATTTAAAGCGCCTTTTAACATGAGCAAGTCTGATGAGCCTTCCAAAACCAGAAGTACCCTTTTGCGGTCAGAACATGGGCACAGTGCGGAATTACAGGAGAAATCATTTAAGGAGAAAGGGCCAGAGTATGAAGCAATAACAAACCTCCATTTTAAAAGAGGATATGATTTCTAATCTATCTACCATAGCAATTGCAAAAGAGGATTTGTCATTTGTTCCTACAAACAAGCAACATGAATTCAATTGGCAAGCTGACCTCCACAAATGTCCTCATAAACTCAGGCTTCAAGAGTATTTTCAACTTCAAGCAAACAATCAGGAGGAAATGCTGTTGGATATATTTCTCAAACAGTGATTCTACATTTGACCCACTGTCATCTAATCCCTCATTTAAGAGCTTTGTCAGACTACCCGATGTTACTTGCTTCAAACAAGCCCTAATAGTGACCCACCATGAACTGTCTTTCAAAAAAATTAAAGCTTTAGCCATCCTTAGACAATATAAGGACATCATTATCCACCCAGTGGGCAATCGTTACCCAGAACATCTCTTATTATAGATGAGTTAATAAGGCAACTTGCGTATACACAAGTTTATAAGAAGTTGCCAATGGATCCTACTTCACAGTATAAAAGGGAATTAGATGGAATACTAGACTTGGCTAATTAAGCATGCATTCTAGAGAAAAAACTGGTTAAATCACTCTCGCACAAGAGTTCCCCATTACACCAATTCTTTACACCATGCCTAAGATCCATAAAAATCAGACTCGTCCCTCTGGCTCACCGTCAACTATATGAGAGTCAGATTATTATAAATAACATAAATTAACTAATTCAGCTTCTAAGCGTACTTATTTTTATTTGCATTTTTGTATATTCATATTTTCACATTGGTGTCTCATGAAAAAAATAATTTTGGCATACATATTGCAGGTGTACAACAAGACCAGAAAACTTAATTGGACATTAAATGAAACTTGGATGTTTAAGGATAAGGAAATCCTATCAAATTTCAACTTACTAAAATTACAATTATTGGATTAAAATCAGACTCTATACCAGGCCTGGCCTACATGTGGCTCTCCAGGTGTTGTGAAACTACAAGCCCCATCATGCTTTACCAGCAGATAGCTAGCCGATAGCTGGCAAGGTAAGCTGAGATTTGTAGTTTCACAACACCTGGCGAGCCACAGGTTGGCCAGGCCTACTCTATACACATAAAACGACATGATAGGCTGCGATGCCACCACTTGCGAGCCATTTTGGCTTCGTGTTTGAACATCTGGCCTGAAAAATCAGGTCCTTTCCATATATCACTGGATTAACATTTGTTAAACAGGAATATTATTAGTATTATTATTAATATAAATTAATCCTGTTTGCCAATTATGTATTTTTAACTTTAATACCGTAAAATTGATCTATGGCCTTCCTAGTTACCTTGGAACCATTTCCATCCGAGGGTCAAGCTAGAGAAATCTGTGATCCTATTTTGCATTTCAGCTTCAAGCATAATATTTACACCCCCCCCCCCCCCCCCCAATCTAGATTTGAAGCTAATCAGATATGCTAAGTAAAAGTGAAATAATATGTCATTTATTTAAGCGATTATTGGGGGATTTTCAGGGAAGGAAAAACTGAAGCCTAAATAATTAACTCTTTATTTTTGCATTCACAGGACATAATGAACATCCCCACATTAACCTCTCCACTAAGTGCGATGGGGGTTTCTCAGCTACTTGCTTGCTTAAATACTACATGTCAACACAAATAGTTGAGTTGAATTTGACTTATATCACCCATTAAGTTGCACTCTGTATACAACTGTAAAAAACCTTGGTGGCCTCTTACAGTTGCGGAGCACTAATTTGGACTTTCACAAAACCACTCGCCAATTTGACTCCGTTAACTCGCAGCCCATGATTAATTTGGAGGTCCACAAGATATAAATATATAAATACCTCTCTAATCTTTCCTCTCAACTGGTGATTATGTATACCTCTACTTTTGCTCCCAGAAGTTCTAGAGTGACTTTTGATTGGTAGTACAGACATGGAACTCATGTCTTATATTATGGAAGCTCATGTCTTTAGCTGGAGGAAAAGTAGAGTTCCACACTGAATATTTTTTAAATGTATCAAATATTTAATTTTCTACACATGTAATACCAGAGGTGCAGAAATATTCCTTGTCCTCAATCCTATTTGAACGATCAAACCAACATCCTACAGATTGCAAACTCCCATTTTGAGCAATTGCACACAAGATCCCCATGTTGCTCTCTCACTGAGGCATTGTTGCTTTAAAGTAATCTGCCAAGTGGGTTTATCAAAATATTACATAGAACTCACCTGGTCTTACTCCAGTTACATATATTATTCCCATCTAGCTCTTCTTTAGAATCATGAGAATAGAAGTCCAACAAATCTCAATCTTCTTAATGGGAGACAAGCCACATGCATTTTGTAATACTGAAGACAGTCCTACAGTAGTTTTTATCTGGTGACAAAATCAGATACATTTCTGTTCTTGGTCTCACCCTTAGCAAACTTATTTGGGCAATTGTGTCAAGAGTAGAACCCCCTTTTACAAAACCGAGTTGAGTTTATCTGAGCAAGCCATTGCTGTAATTTTGGGATCTAAAAAAAACCCAATGTTTAGATACCAATTTTTTTTGACTAGGAATAGGGTTTCCAAAAATAACATACTCATGTTGGGTCTAAACTTGACATAGAAAACAGGATTTCCACATTGCCATGTAAAATCGAGTTAACTAAGACCACAAACCTTGTATATCTGGATGGTTCTACATTAGGTGAAAAAGTCACCATATGCTGAGTTCAGTCTGATTAGAGATATGATCTATCCCAGGGGTAGGCAACCTTTTTCTATCGGAGTGCCGGCTAAAATCTAGTCAAGCCTATATATATATATATATATATATATACATACAGAGCTGCCTAGAGAAATTCATGGCCCCAGTACAGCAACTCCATGGGTCCTCCCTTATAGTTAAGCATAGTTAAAAAAATGTTGTGCCGCTGCAAAGGCGGTACAACATTTTTTTCCCGGGGGTGTGGAAGTACATCATTGGGGGCATGTCTAGCAGGTGAAAAGCACCAGGCCACCCTCTTACAGAAAAATGCATTACTCACACATGCCCCCTTGCTCTGCAGCTTTGCTCACATATGTCCCCTCTGCCCACATGCTTTAATCACACTTGCCCCCCTCTCTGCCTAGCACCTTTAGTGACACATGCCCCTCTCCATCACACCTTCTTCTTACCTTATTCTCCACTGCACAGCATGGGAAGATATCCAGCACCCCACCGAGTACCATGTGACCACTGCAGTCACATGACCTGGCGTCTGAAGGTACCTGAGCTGAAGGGGATTTAGCCACTACCGATCCCCCTGCACTCAATACATTTTTTTTTAAAAAAGTACTTTTAAAATATTAGGTGTTTTTTTTATATCATATTAACAGTAAGGGACCAGCAAAAAAATATGTTATGCCGCACAGTAGTGCCCCAGTTCATATCATACCTCATAATTGTGCCCCCAATTCATCTTATGCCACATAGTCGTGCCCCCAATTCATACTTTGCCACAGTTGCCCCCATAAATACATAATATGCCACAGTTGCCCCCAGAAACACATAATATGCCACAGTTGCCCTCAGAAACACATAATATGCCACAGTTGCCCTCAGAAACACATAATATGCCACAGTTGCCCTCAAAAACACATAATATGCCACAGTTGCCCCCAGAAACACATAGTATGCCACAGTTGCCCCCAGAAACACATAGTATGCCACAGTTGCCCCCAGAAACACATAGTATGCCACAGTTGCCCCCAGAAACACATAGTATGCCACAGTTGCCCCCAGAAACACATAGTATGCCACAGTTTCCCCCAATATCTTTTATGCCACAGTAATGCCCCCATTGACTCTTATGGCCTCAGAATTGCATAAAAAAAAATTTGGGGACACTAATAAAAAATTATATAATTTTATACTTGCCTCTTCTAGCAGTGCTCCGGTCCGCAAAGGTGCTTGGGAGGAACTGCACAGCCGGCACTGAACTGCTGCGCAAGCGCAGCAGTTCAGCTCTTCTCTGGCTGTCATTTTTAATCAATGACAGCCGGAGAAGTGCTGAGCTGTTGCGCTTGCGCAGCAGTTCAGTGTCGGGGAAGGAATGACAGCCAGAGAAGAGCTGAACTGCTGCGCTTGCGCAGCAGTTCAGCTCTTCTCCGTCTGTCATTTAGAACAGTCGGACAGCCGGCGTGCCAGGACTCAGGGGGCTGCGGGGTGCCGGGGGTTGCCGACCCCTGATCTATCCGGATCATGGGGTGAAATCAGTGTTGGGCTTCTAGTGCTGCTTCCCGGTCATCATAGTCAAGATCTCTAACATTGTGCTCCCTTAAGTCTTGCTTGGGTATGTAACTGCAAAGGGTTTAATGCGTTGGAAACTACAGTGACAGTTATTAGACCTTTTTCCGGGATAGGAACTTCTTTATATTGCGGAACAGTAGTGCATAGAGCGCGCCGAAGTTGCAGATATCTAAAGAAATAATGGATTGGGATACCAAAAATCTCTGTATAGATTCTGCTGTCTCCTCCTACTATACATTGTATCATAACATGGCCACTTGTAATTTATATTGATAGAAACCATACAGTTTTACATTTAAATTACAAATCATCTTAGCCATTTAGTTACTGACAAAAGTTACTAGTCAGTCATGCATAAGACATTCATTTTTTTTTAAAATGCACATGCTTGCTGTTGTTTTACCTGATAGCGCTTTCCTGATAGTGTCATCTTTGACATGACTAAACCTGTAGCAGAAACTGGAACGTTCACACGGAGCATATAAGAAATATCCACAATAATTACAAATGCTGTCGCTTGTGCGATACATAGACATGATTTTTGGTGAATATTGTAGCTGCAATTTGTAGAGCTATTTTATTTTATGAACAAATACATGATAATAGTAATAACTGAATGAGAGTGTTTTATATCAAATTTATTGTTATATGTATTAGTAGTGAAAGCGATGACAAAGCCTGTGGTATTATAATACAGTCATGAAGAGAACATAGAGTACAAGGTCTATTTAAAAATAAATAAGTATATGAGCAGGGCCAAGGTAAAGTGGGGGGCATTTATGAGGATTGAGGGGAAAAAAGGACTTCGGATAGTTAGTGATTGCAAGTGGAGATATGAGCTATGGCAAGTAGTTTTTTAAATCAATGGATTTGGCTAAGTTGGATAAAAAATGGAAGGGGAAAATGTGACTGCTCAAGGGGAAGGTACTGGGTGGAAGAGGAGTATTCCTATATTCTCTATAGAGACATGGTGCTGATATTTTGGTAAAACAATGTGGTGTATCATGGAGATGTGATTTCCACAAATGTTATGATCATTTCCACAGATGTAACATACAATATACACTTTTTAACCGCATTGGGAAGGGGGGGGGGGGTCACCTTGTAGCTACATAATGATATTTTGCTGCGTATAAATTCTAAGCACATTCACTTGTTTAATATAAATATAAATAAATATAATATAACAAAACACTCTTGACCACAATTTTTAATGTCCTGTTCTACTGCTGTAACTATAAAGTAAAAGATATGAACAGAGAAACGTTTTTTTTATTTTATACTATGAAAACCGATTTGTTCATAACTGGTGTGAATACATGGTTGTACAATAAACAAGTCCATTTGCAGCAATTGATGTTAATGTCTGCTTTAATGTCTAACATTGCCTGATAATTAGTTTTTATTATGATTGGATTTCCTGAATGCTGAAAAAGAATTACATAGACAAGATTTTAATTTGCTTTTGACAAAACACCTGGTTTGAAAGGCATGTTTAAATGTATGTTAAATTGCTGCAATTTTCATGTTTTATATAATCTTAACTTGACTCATAAAAAGTTATATAAGGCAGTAGTTGGGGTTGTGGACCTAGTTTTGAGATAATTAGGTCTTCACTAAGTGAAGGATGAAAGTGCAGGTCAGCCAGCAGTGTCCAATTATGCACAGATCAATATGTCTTCACCGGGTTGTGATCAATGCCCAGAGCAGCAGGGATACCTGTAGAACATTAATAAACTAACAAGCTGCACACTATTTCAAACTAGCATAGAGATTTTTAATTCTCATTTGGAAGTGGCACCTAATGTGTTGTCTGCAACCCTTTCAGATCCACAAGGTTCAAATATTGCACTCTACTGTGATATTGCTAGGCTGGTAACATGTGCATCAATAAAACGTCTCCTGATAAGTGTAGACAAAACCTTGTACTTTTGTCCTTGCTTTTAACTAGAGATGGGCGGGCTCGGTTCCCCGAGAACCGAACCTGCCCGAACTTCCGGGATCCGAGTCCTGAGCCGAGACGGCTCGCTACTCTCCCACCTGTTCGGATTCCAAAACGAGGCAAAACGTCATTGTGACGTCGTCCAATCTCGCGATTTTTAGAATGAATATCCGCTTCCACAGACATCCAGCCCCATTTGAGAGAGGGAGAGAGAAGGGTTAGGTGACGGTCGCAGTACTTGGAGGAGAAAAAAAAATTGCCAACATGCCATTCTACACACGCAGTGGCAAAGAAAGAATGAGGCCTTCGCCTTTCTCTAATAGTGTGAGATCTAAAAATGTTACTGAGCCTTTTTCTTGTAAGGTCACTCGTGACCAAGCAAGACCAAGTAATTTGGAGTCCAAAAGTGGTGCCCAACTACTGTTACGTGTGAAAGCCGAGCTGCAAGAAAACAGTAAGGCATTAGAGGAAAATGTATGCTCAGAATCAGAAATGACACCAATCCCTGTGGAGAGTCCATCCACGAGTGGTATGTGTAATCGTGAGCATTCTGATAATGTACCCATAAAGAAGGGCCCTTTCAGCAGTTCTGCTGATGTGTGCCTGAACAGCCCGAGTGTAGCCGGTGATACACCAAGTGAGGGTGACACTTTGGAATTAGAAGGGGACGAGAGGGAGATTTGTGTAGCCGACGAGGGCGCTAATGAGGATGAGGTTGTTTGTGTAAGTCCTGCACCAGTGGCAGCAGTTCTGGCACGTGAGGTTCTGGCACCAAATTGCACTTTCCATAGATAAGCATGGATGACGCAGGTGGCAGACCTCAACAGTTTGACATCTAGGCTGGTTTGAAAGATTTTACCAAAAAATGTGTGACCTTGCCCATAACTCCAACCAATCCTACTATTACCATGCAAAGCATGGTGGAGGATTATTTTCAAGAGTTAATTGATATGGAAATGTCAGACAGTACCTCTCCATACTGGGGCATTTCTATTTTACGTACAGTCTTTGCAGGCTGCTGTTTTGTCAATTTCACTATAAGTGTAGGGTGTAATCTAGACCCAAACAGAAAATCTGCTTTGGGCATTTCTATTTATGGTACAGTCTTTGCAGGCTGTTTCTTTCTCTATTTATCTATAAATGTAGGGTGTGAAATACAGACAGACACCCAACTGCCTTTTTTGCTATGAATATCAGTAGCTCTTTTTAGAACGTTGCCTGCCACCCTGGATTGGTGTGTGTAGCTGTAGAATTAAGGAGGGCCTAGCAGGGATTAAACAGTATTTTTTTATCATTTGCACTAATAAGGTTTGGGTGTAAAATACACCCAAACACAAAAGCTGCTTTGGGCATTTCGATTGATTATACAGTCTTTGCAGGCTGATTTTTTTTCTATTTAACTATATACTAGGGTGTAATATACAGTTAGACACCCAACTGCCTTTTTTGCTATGGATTTCAGTAGCTGTGTGTGTCTGATAAAAGCACACATCCAAGGGGGAGGTCAGCGCTCGTTGACATTTATTAGCTGTTAGAATTACCTCACTTATCCAAGAAGCAGGTGGAGCACTAAATTATGTTATTTTAGCCCAAAAAAATTGGAATTTTTTAACAAATTGCAAAACAAAACCAAAACACGCAAGGGCGGTTTTGCCAAAACCAAAACACGAAGGTAATCCAGATCCAAAACCAAAACACGGCGGTCAGTGAGCATCTCTACTTTTAATAGAGTGTTTGAAGCCTTTTTTTAGACTCCTTGTAGCATAGTGGCTCTGTACTTGGTAAGCTTACTGTGAACGCTGCAGGCAACATTGACATTAATGTTAAGCAAATACTATTCAGAAAGTATGTATGTGTTTGCGTATGAGTCCGTTTACTTATTTTTTCCCCCACACTATCAGTATTACAACACATTACCGTTCTTTAAGAACGTGTTAAATTCGTAATATTAACACTGTGTTTACCAGGCCTTACATAGGTAGCATTCTGTAAATTGAATGATCTCTAACCTTTAAATGTGCTTGTTTATAAATAGCCTAACTGTTTTAATATTGTTTTTGTTGTTGGTTGGTAAGGTACCACAGTACTTCGCAGTGCTGGGCAATGGGGAAAATGGAGCATATATTGAACGGGAACATACAAGATAGACAAAATACGTGCATGCTTCAAAAACAGTGTAGGGTGGCTCCACTTAGAGAGCGCACAATCTAGTTGAAAAAGTGCACAGTTGAGGCGCGAGTACAGTGTGACACCAGTATGAATAGTGTAGGTGACAGGGTAGGTTAGGCACTAGTACAGAGGCAGACTTTCAGAGAGCATTCAAAGATTTAATGGCAGGGGGAGCGCTTGATTAGGCGTGGTAAGGAAACCATAAATGGGTAGTGGCACAGGAGAAATCTTGTAAACCGGAGTGAGAGGTAGATAGAGGCAGGGCTAAGAGGGCGTGATGGTGAATATTTTGTGAATGAGGTTTGAGATATATGAAGGGATGTAGGTTGAGGGCATTGTAGGTTAGGTTAGGGTGCGTTATTTAAAATTAGATGATGGTGAATATGAGGACCCAGTTTAGCGATTTGCTGATTTTAGAGTTGTGAGAAAAGAATCTTCCACTCCCCATGACCTCCCATTGCTTGTCATTTGCTCATACTCTGAGACAAGACTGCCGGACAGTCAGTACTGTCTACCTGTTAGTGCTGCTTTCTAAATAGTGTTGAACAGGAATCTATACAGTTTCCTGACCGTTTATAAATCAGAGCACTTTGGGCCAGCTAGGTGTAATGGAGAGTTCCCATTAGACTCCCCTATGATTAATAAGCAAGCGGCAGAGTGAGGCCTAAGAAATTGGTGGTTGAAAGGTTTTCCGGCACTACAAAGGTTTATAAAGCCAGGCCCCCTTAGCCCCCCATTTAAAATTGTAAACAAAGTTGCAAAATATGTTTCAGAAATATGCATAACAAAAACATATTTACTTTTTGGAATAGGAGCTAATGCTGTTAATTTAATTGTACACTTTTTTTTTTCTTTTACATATTAATCTATCAAATGTAAAATTTTAAGAGGTGATAAGGGAAACCATAAATATTGTATAGTTTCCAAATAAATATTACAAATACTGCTTGCAAAGTATAAGTTACCCCTAAGAGCCACTGTTAGTCTGTGTCCTATCCTATTTTATCTCTACACATTTAATGTGCAATAAGGTACTAACAAGAAAGTGTGCACGCAACATAACTTACTGCCTCACTGTCTGTTGCTAGTGTGAGTCATGCTTATTAATGTATTCTCTGCTCATTTAGCATTACCTCTAACTGTTTAGCAAATGCAACAGATCATACTGCAATTTGAATAGAATTTGTCAAATCCTTGTTTTTACAGATTGCGCTGTAAATGTCCATAAAAATTGCAAGACCTTTCTCCCTGAATGCACAAGCAGCAAGTCAAAGGTAACTTTATTTATTTTTTTACATTTTTTTTATTTTTGTTTAGTTCTTATTTTTTAATATGGTAGTATTAATTTTGTTAAAACAGTTGAATATGTAGGACATTTTATTGCTTTGAACGTATTACATGCTTCCTGCCTCATGATTTTTAATTTTGTCTAAATGATCTTAAAGTTTCTTTTTATAAAGGAATTTTAGGAGCTTTAGTGCAGGGTCAGTGTTGTGTGTAGGTTAATATGTCAAGCTTTGTCAATCACGGTCTAGTTTCTGATAACTGTTATTCGACCCCATACAGTGTCCATTAATTGCCACGCTGTTCAGCTCCTGTCACATCTGTATGGCAGTACAGTACCTAACCTTCACCTTATATCTGTATGCAGACCTTTTTTGTAGCTGACAGATACCTTTTTGTTTTTGTGGATTATGTCATGTAACCTACTTTTTGCCCCCCAAAACATTAATTGGCAATACCCAGGATTTAGATCATACATGCCAGCTTTCAAAGTCATGTGACAGGGGGTAGGAGGGGGCCCCGCCCTCACTATAAAATGCCGAAATTTACAGCATTGAATAGTTGTAGCTGGGCTTAATGATGCGATTAAGCCCCACCTCCGCTATTCAGTTTCGACAAATCCGGGAGGTTTGCCTACTCTTCCAGGAGTCTGGGAGGACTCCCTGAAATTCAGGAGCCTCCCAGGAATTCCGGGAGAGTGGGCAAATATGATTTAGATTCTTAAATAAAATTGATCTCAGAATCCTGGTTTCCACCCTTGCAAGAGACCACCCCCCTTCCTGAAAAATCACATTAGTAATACCTATTTTTCCAAGTCACAAAGTAGCCTTTGTCGTGTGGGCCTATAATAGATGTTTCTATCGTTAGTAGACACCAGCAAGTTTAGATAGATATACTTGATTTCATCATAGAATACAATAGGAGATCTGCTGAAATGCTAGCTACAGCAGACTTAATTTGGTGCTACTTAACATGTTTAGATTGTCATCTCATCATCTTACTTCAATTTGCTAATTGTATACAGGGTTACATCCGGGTACAATGTATTGAAACAATAGTGTAATTGCTGGCAAATTGAAGCACTTTTCTGACACAGGATAATATGTATCCATAGTATGTTCAAGAAAATAATATTTAAACCATAGCAAAAGTAGTAATAAAGGTTTTTCTTCTGTATTTCTTTACAGAAGGACAGTTCCTATAAACCTGTAATATCTCCCCAAGTATCATCTCTGTCCTACCAGCAAGGTAAAAGTCCATATTTGATTGCATATACAAGTGACCTAGATGCTATCACAAAGTTTTCCCTGCCTTGTTTCTATACATGTGTTGTGATTTTTAAGTATTACACAATAAATTGTCAAGATTATGTTTTTGTAAATCTTGTTCATGCTAAGTGTGCATTAGCATTCTCTTTTCCCTTACAACATAGAGCGTTCATGTGGCGTTTTGCAATTTGGGTACAAATGCAATCATCGTGCATGATATATTGCCTGTTAAGGTGCTATATTAAGATTTAGCCAGAAAATGGTTAATGTTGATGCTGGGATCTAAGATGGGGGAAACTGAATGTGGATGTTTCTGATAAGTGGTTATTGTGACTTTGGTACTTATTCCATAGTACACTGTTGCTTATGAGATGTCCTTTTACTTCAGTGCATCCATGGAAACATGGCAGAAGCATATATTTAAAGATATTTGTTCCCTTTGGAAAATTCACCTATTGCCCTAATCTTGTGTGCCATGCATACGTCCTCTGTTGTTCTTATAATGATAGCCCCCACCCCCCAGGCCCGTCCCTCTCTGACAAAGGAAGACCATTTTAATCTATTTTAACACACTGCTACCTTTCGGTAAATGTAGAAGAACCAACTATAGTGGAGCACTGCTGAACTTGTTACTGTCTAATAGAAATTATAGCTAAGTGAGGGGGCTATCATGACATGGTAGCATTTCACTTGATCCCTAGAGTTAGGAATCAGCAATTTCTATGGAAAATCTTTGTTTGAGTACAATTTTTCACATGTGCTTCTTTGTAAGGTGACCCCTACGGCTGGCCAGGCGGGTTGGGTGCGATCTGTTGACGCTGAACTTGTTGACACCAAAATGTTGACCGTCAGAATGTCGACAAGTTCAGTGTGTCTACGTGATTAAAATGGTGACATTGTGACTGTCAACAGGTAGAAAAGTCGGCTCTCACAATGTGCACATTCAAATTGCAATGTCTGTGCCAGCAGCCAGACCCACTGGTACAATACAGTACATAACAAAGTAAAAATACATGTCAAAACCTAAATAAATAAAAAAAACAACACAAACTCTAGTGCTGCAAACCTAGGCTGGTACTAGCAAAATCAGGGGGACAAAAAGCATAGGATCCCCCCGGCTTTACTAGTGCCAGCACTAGGCTGGTGGCACTATAGCAGGGGAACCCGCAGCATGGATTCCCCATGCCATAATAAGAACCAGCACTGGGCTGGATTCCCTAAGAAAATTCGATCTGCAAAAGAGAAAAAAAAATTAATAGTAAAAACACCATTTTGTCCCTGGTGCACTACAGGTCCCAGCATGCCAAGGCCACCATTAACAGTTTGGGCATGCTGGTGCTTGCAGCTAGCACACTTATATTCTGTAACATGGAAATGGAAAACACACACTTTATCGTTATCACTTTCCCACCAGAATACACTTTTATGGGTATTGCATTCTGCAAATGTTGTTGAAAACACTATTGATGTACAGATTATTAGAAATTTGTAAATGTATATTTGTTTAATAGGAAAAGAAACACTGTGATGCCAAGGAAATCCTTCCTAGAATACAATTGTTCCTAATTGGTGCCCTTAATGATACTAGGTATAATCTTGTATTTCTGCAAGAGCTGTATTTGTATGATTATTTTTGTGTTATTGTTTCACGTTAACTATAAGTAGGAAATTATGTTGTAGGTAGATGCATATGAGAGTCTTTTTGCATTCAATCAACTGCA
Source organism: Mixophyes fleayi (assembly GCF_038048845.1). Taxonomy (NCBI): domain Eukaryota; kingdom Metazoa; phylum Chordata; class Amphibia; order Anura; family Limnodynastidae; genus Mixophyes; species Mixophyes fleayi. The sequence continues at coordinate 190,443,559 of NC_134402.1, read as the reverse complement.
TTACACGTGTGGCTTGCCCTCCCTGCACAGGAGAGCTAAAGTTATTTTTCTTATACCTACAATTGGCTGTTAAAAATCATTAGGAGAAATTGTCTCTTTTGATTGCTAACGATGCAGGCTTAGTCAATGACGGTTTGTTAAGCAGCAGGAGGGGTTTCTAGAATCGTCTCTAGTAAGTTTAAAAGCTAGAAATCCTAGCTGTGCATTTGGTTGTGAGCAGTGACTGTGAGCAGCATGGGGAATGCCAACCTCAGAAGAGAGAAGGAAAGTAGATGCCAAACTTTTCCATCTAAAATGTCACTGTACAGCTCCTACCCAAAAAAATGGGGCAGAAACTTTGTCCTGGAGAATGAGCTGTTAACATTTCACATTTTCTCTGGTCTGCGCCAGAGGAGACACAGGGGTTTCAAGTCTGATGGTCGTTACTCCTATTCCAACTCAGTCTTTGCATCTGTTGCAGCTTCCTTGAAGGATCATCCTCGAATTAGTTTAGTTGGACTGAATGGGACTCATGCACAGGGGCGAGGGCTCGGAATGACTGTCACCAATAGAGGATATTCAAGAGTGGAAATACAAGCAACAACAAGCAATAGACCTGGGTAAGAGCTGTAATTCATTGTATCATAGATGACAGAGTAGCTGGTTGATAACCCAATAAGGTGGCCAATTAATACTTCTTTTGGACAGAATCTGTTGCTTAGAAGAGAGGTCACATGAACATTTTTAAATTTGTAAAAGTTTGCAGAATTGGGAACAAGAGGTAATGCTCTAAAACTCAGGAGGGCTATTAATTGCAGAAAGTATATTACAGTGATTTGTCAGGTACTGTTGAAAGTTCTTTTGATATACCTGAGTGCTGGAGAGAGCAGCTGCTGCTGGTGGTGACCTAAATTACATGTAAATACAAATCTAAAGGAAAAATGAGTTTGGTATAAGGTATTGAAGACAAGCATGTACCATTTCTCTGTCAAACAATTTCCTTTTGATATAGGTACTGCTGCTAAATCTTCTTCTATTAAGGTAGATACACTGTTTTGCTACGTTTCTCCTGTAAGAAGATGTAGTTGTATTTGTAGAAAACCGGTGGTAGTCAACATATCGATGCTGACTATCCCTACATCTTCAGTCTGGACGGCTGCTTCTTTTTCCCGATGAGGATCCATGATGACTCTTCTTTGAATCGACTTCAACCAATCCCGAAGAAGGAAGACGCCGGCGCGACTTCACGATATCACTGGCATAGGGGACGCTGTTAACGGCATTCTTACGGGGGTAATGTAAATATGCGGCCATCTACAATGTATAACCCTTTGTAAACTACATTGTACATGGCCGCTTACTTACATTACCCCCTTAAGAGCGCCGTTAACAGCGTCGCCTATGTCAGTGACGTCATTAAGTCGCGCCGGCGTCTTCCTTCTTCGGGATTGGTTGAAGTCTGTTCACAGAAGAGTCATCATGGATCCTCGTCTGGAAACAGCCGTCCGGACTGAAGATGTTGGGGTAAGTCTTGTCGGTGTAGTCAGCACCGTTATGCCGTACCCCATCCGTAGAAAACTACTGCTTCATATTACCCACTGCATGATGCAAAGCACATTTAGTACACTCCGCTTGCTGTATATAGTTGCCTCTTGCAGAATTGTCATCGTTTTTTTTATTTTCACTTTATCATTTAGTTCCACACCAGCAGAAATGGATGAATTTGATTTCCCAAAGCTGAAGATATTCACAGATGATAATGTTTCTCTGGCTTCTACCACTGAATCAATATTTGTAGAAGGTAAGGTTTATCCTAAATGTGTAATTGGCACAAGCTACACAGTACAATTACTGTTGAGCTTAGTGTGCAATAGGTTGTTTGTAATGTATTGTTTAACCCTATACTACACAATCTCAGTCCTTCTTGTGCAATTCTCATTTAATCATTTTCAGAATTAAACCTTCCCTGGTATATTGGTTTTTTTTCTATGTATAATGAATTAATTTTCAGAGCAGTTGATGTTAATGGTACCATTGTTTGTTATTAATAGATGTTCCTGGTAACTATGTTTATATTGGGACATCAGTTATGATACTAGTAACAGTGACTAATGTTAAATCACTCAAGAAAAACATTGGATCTTATATTACTAATACCACAAGCAGTTACCTAATGCACATATTATGTACAAGCAAATTCCACCTTTTTATTAGATAACTTGAAAATATAACCACCACCTACCTTGCATCCCTTTCTCTCAATTATGGGGGTCCAATATCTTCTACGGCACTGCTTGGGTTAATGTTTCCAGTGTGCAAATTGTTCTCAAGATGATCTCTATGTTGCTGCACCTGCTCAACTCGCCACTGCACTATTGCTCTTCTTCAGACCAGTGACATTTGATACTACAATTCTCTTGGTGCTAAAACCAGGAACATAACATTACATTATAGATCTGCCCACACCAACATCTAATTTAAATATTGCCTATGTTATCTTAGTAGAGGGTGAATGGGTCTGCATGACATGCACTCTTTTCCATTGCACTCATAGCACCATGTAAGCTGCTGTTCGTTCATTCATTCATTCAATATTTTAGATGCTTTTTATTCCTCTGTGAGAGCCGAATTAGAAGCTGATGCTGTTGAATTTGAGTTTGAGTCCTGGAGCAGTGCAGTCGAACCTCAATATGCCAAAAAGCAGAAAAAAGAGGTTATCAAACGACAAGATGTCATTTATGGTGAGAAAGACAGTTGTTTGTCTGTTTGCACTTGCTTTTGTATGCGTTATCTGATTTAATTTGCGTAAAACACATGCATTTTTTGTAACTATGAGAAATGATTTACTGTTTGCTACTATTCAATTTTTTTCCTCTGGAAATTTGCAAATGCAACATCTGTGAAAAACTGCATTTTTCTCTTTGTCGTTGTCAGAGCTCATGCAGACAGAGATGCACCACGTGCGAACACTAAAGATTATGTTAAATGTGTACTCTCGTGCACTGAAAGAAGAACTGCATGGCAATAAAGAAGTACTCCAACTCTTCCCATGCGTGAATGAGCTGTTAGACCTGCATGGGCAGTTTCTAGCCTGGTTTAAAGAGAGACGCAAAGAGTCTCTTGAAGAAGGCAGCGATCGTAATTACATCATACAGAAGATTGGAGATATGCTCGTACAGCAGGTGGGAAAATAGCCATTTTTCTGTCATTCCTTGTTTCTTACAATTAATAAGATTGGTAAACCACTAGCTTAAGTACTTTTAAACGTGGCATGGAACTTCAAAGGAAGAATACATGTGACAAAAAAGAAATTGCAAATTATGTACGTGATTATGCAATCCCTACTGTGAAATAGAAAAATACTGAGACAGCAGACCTTGTGCTTTCATACAGGGCATGGAAGAGTGTTTTTGTTTACTGTTTTATTTCAGAGGATGAGGTGAAATTCCTTGCACACGAGTAGTAGTTATTCATCAAGAATTTAAACATTAAGAAAGCTAATGTATTAGTATTCTTGTCACACAGCTGTGTGACAGACTGTTGAGGGGGATTGGCTAGAATTGGAGCCAGGTGCAAGGGTAGTGCTGGGTCTGTTGTGGCTAGTGCAAGCTTTGGCTGAGATAAATAAAATAGCTTTGAACCAACAATTGCAGTCCTCACAGGAACCATTGTTTATAGAGCTTACAGCAGAAAACCCACATAGTAAGTTGTTTTTCTTAAAATAGCAAGTTATGTCTGTTTTAAGCTGTCCTCACTTACTTAGCTGTCCTTCTACAAATCATTATCCCCTTTTCAAAATCTCTAGAGGTTGCAAATAAATATGTCTGCCACAGGCTGAAATAGATCTCATTGTGTCATGTGACAGGAAAGGGGGAGGATTTTACAGTTCTCAGAGGGGCATTTCAAAGCCTCTCTGCTATGTTTGTCATGGTAGTCCATGACACTGAGCCAAATTATAAATCATTAATAGTAGCCTGAAGAAGCAAACCAAGGTATGTTGTAAATAACTATTATTATAGCCTGCCACAGTGATTTATCATAATAATTGTTTATTTGTATGGTGCCACAGATTTCATAGTGCCTGACATAATCAGATAAAACAGACATGAGAACAGTAAGCATACATAGGTACAGATTATTATTTTTATTTATTTATAAGGCTCCACAGATTCTGTAGTGCCGGATACAGAAGCAAGTAACAAATGGATGAGGTAATACATATAAGTAGCACAGATGAGTGTGCGTAATGCTATGGGGTTTCACACAGAGTGCAGCAAAATACAAGAACGGACATACAAGGTAGTAGACACATATGGGACAGTAGGTAGAGAGGACCTTGCCTGCTATAGCTTACATTCTAGAGGAAGGGGTGGTGGGAGACAATAGGACCAGCTGGGATAAAATGAAGATGGCAGGCAAAAGAAGAGGAGGTAATGGATAAAGATGATCAGGAGGTGGTAGGATAGGTGAGCTTGAAAAGGTGAGTTTTTAGTGAGCATTTGAAGGACTGAAGGTTGGGGGAGAGTCAAGTGAGGCGAAGTAGGGAGTTCCAAAGAATGGGGACAGCACGGCAGATATTCTAAAATGAATGTGGAGCCAATGGAGAGATTTAGGCAGAGGAGTAGCAGAAGAGGGGTAACGGGAGAGGAAGATAAGCCTAACCGCAGCCATCTCTATAGGCAAGAAATTTGAGAGTCAGGAAGGCCAGTGGGAATGAGGTTGCAATAGTCGAGACGAGAAATGATGAGTGAATGGACCAGAATTTGGTTGCTTCCTGAGAGAGAAAGGGATGGATTTTCGTTATTTTTCGGAGGAGGAAGTGGCAAGATTTGTTGAGGGACTTGATATGAGGGGTAAAATTGAGGGAATGAGATAAGGGTGACTCCAAGGCAACGGGCTTGGATGACAGGAGAGAGAACTATGTTGTCAACCAAGAGAGAGAGATTGGGAGGGACAGCAGCATTGGCGGGAGAAAAGATGTTGAGCTCGGATTTGCAGTAGTTGAGTTTGAGGATGTTCAGGTAGTTACAGCCGAAGCTAGATTCTTGAGTTAGGAAGGCGGGAGACAGGTCAGGGAAGGAAAGATATATTTGCATGTCATCAGCATAGAGGTGGTATTGTAGGCGCGAGAGCACGCAAAGATGATGGGGACAGATAAGCAGAATAAGTGCATGGATGCAATTCGCAAAACAAATCTCCTAGCATACATGAACAATTGCGCATGACATGACAGAGGAAACGGTGAGTGGACAGATATGTAAGATAGGGTAGAGGACATTGCACTTGAGAGCTTACATTCTAAAGAGGTAATGAAAACACAATAAGAGCAAATGGAACAATAGTCATAGTGGGGTCCACTATAGAGGGTGCTTAGGTCTGCAAGATGCTGAGACCAAGATAGTGCAGGGGCCTAGATGGTACACAGTCCTGGAAGGTGTTTATATTAAAAGTAAAAAAAAACACATTAAATTTTCATGTAATTGCTGCTTAAATAAGAACTTCTCTTTTTCTTAAAATATTATAGAACTTCCTTTCTCAATAGAACCCTCTGTCTAAAAACACTGTGTATAAACAATCGTGGAATATAATATTATTTCTCTTTTTTCCTATCTTGGGGACACTGCTACAATGGGGTTGTAGTTGGGAAGTGTGGAGTTGGCACTTAACTAGTTAAACTGTGGCTGGTGACAGACTCCTCCCCTCTGGAACCCCCTGCAGCTAGTCAGAGTATTCTAAGTGACCAAGGAGTTGGGCTGACTTTTATTTTGCTACTATTTATTTTATTTTATAGGCCATTTTTTTCTACTAGGAAAGTGTAGATAGAAGGGGACAGCAGGGCTGCTTTACTTACAGGACTGCAGCGCTGTCAGGTAGTGAGAGTGGCGGCTCTCACAGAAACTGCCTGTCTTCTTTGCATGATGCTGGCACGCAGAGCGGGAGAAGACGCGGCCACATTATTTCCTGGGGACCAGCGCTGCTCTGAGGAGCATAAAGCACCGGAAAACAGAAGCGATGGCCGCCGCCATCTTGGAAGATAACAGTCCCTTCCTCAGAGAGGGGCAGGGGATAGAGCTACAGTACACAATGCTTTTAATGCATTAAGAAGAGGCAGTCTGCGGGCTTCATAGGAGAAGCGCCCCAGACAAACTCTTATAAGCAGGCAGGAGGCCGCTGGACGCTGCATACAGAGAGGGATTATTATAGCGCTCCCCCGTCTTAATTAGCAGATTGGTTTCTTCCACAGGGCCAAACCATCGGCTGGAGAAGGAAACTTTTTTGCAGTCAAACTCTGACAATCTTGGCTGCTACTGGACTCCCTCCTGCCTGCTATACATTAGCCTGGCTTTGCTAGGTATTATTTATTTCTTATATTACACTATACTTGCTTTATAAGAGGAGCTATACAGTGTTTTACAAGAGATATAGTGTTGTAATTACATAATTGAATATATTGTTCTCTACTCACTAAAAATGTATACATATATAATATTAAAAATAAAATAAATATCTAAGATACTACTGGTGACTATATACTATACTTTTTATTCCCATTCAGTAATCATGTCTGATAAATGAAAATCTACCAAAGCTAATTTTTATAATTGTTCAAAATGTAAAATAAAATTACCTATGGGACAACAGGACTTGGGGGCCCACTGCGTGGGCTGTGACGCGGGGTCCCAGGCCGCGCAGTCTCAGGTTTCTGCTCCTATAGCCATGGAGGAACCGAAGTGGGCAATGTCTTTACAACAGTCTGTAGACTCTCTGGTGCAGCTTTTGAGCCGCCCAAAAGGGACTCTAGTAGAGGATCACACCTCTACCTCGTTAGTTGGGGTAGCCCGAACGGCAGTATTGTCTCAACAAGAGGAGAATGCAGGTGTAGGTCCAAGTGACCTTCCATCCTCATTGGCTCCTTCGGGCCTTTCCCAGGGGGAACCGGCCTGGTCCAGTGCTTTGGTTAGCGGTATAGATAAATTAAACCGTTTTTTAGATTACCCAGGACCATCGGGGTCTAGGTACAAAAGACACAAAGTGAACCATAGGCTCTTCTCGGTCTCTGACTCTGAGGCCTCATCAGAGGAGGATGGGGAACTTCTGCATGAGTCAGATTTCCAGACATAGGTCTTAGACCTGGATGACTCTAATAGAATCCAAGGTGTTGAGGATCTGGTTCTGGCAGATCGGCGGGCCTTAGATCCCGTAGATATTGACGAGCCTAGACCAGTTAACCACAGGTTATTCAAATAGGTTAAAAAACTCGTAATTTATTTCCCCCCTTCTTCGGAATTAAGAGAGATTGCTGAATCTGCATGGTCTCGGCCCAATCGCAAAATGGTGGTTACATGTAGGTTTCTGTCCCTGTACCCATTGCAGCCAGATGACCTAGCACACTGGAAACAGGTTCCTAGAGTGGATATACCGGTGACACAACTAGTGCGCCAGACTACTCTGCCAGTTCCGGGCATCGCCAATCTTCAGGATGTCACTGATCGTAAAGTGGAAGGATTTTTAAAATCCATTTATGGTATAGCAGGAGCCTCCTTTGGACCCATGCTGTCTTCTGCTTGGGTTGCTAGGGTGATGGAAACTTGGGCTTACCGACTGGCAGAGGGATTGCAGGATTCGGACCTTCTTCCCCTGGCCTTACACCTGAAGGAAGCTGCAGAGTACCTGTATGAGGCAGCGCAAAACGCTGTATCATTGTCGCCTTCTATGTCAGCTACTGCGGTAGCGGCTAGAAGAACTGTTTGGCTTCAGTCCTGGGCAGCTGACGCAGAATCAAAAAGGGCCTTGGAGGCCATTCCTTATTCAGACTCGGTACTTTTTGGACCAGAGTTAGATCACTTTATCTCCCAGGCGACAGGGGAAAGATTACTTCCCTTCCCCGTTAATGTGATAAAGCCTTGTACTCCGAGGTTTAGCTTCTTTCGCCAGCCTTTTCGTGAAGGGCCTGCCTTTAGAGGCCAGACAAGCATAGGTGTAGGGCTTCTGGGTTTAGAGGCCTCTCCCATAGAGGAAGGTCCTCAGCTGGTAGCAGGTGCCAGGCCAGACTTCCGGGGAAACCGGCAGTCTGACTCTCATCCTCCTCATCTCGCGGCAGCGGGAGTAGGGGGACGTCTGCGACTGTTCACATAACAGTGGATAAAATCCTCTCCAGATCCCTGGATTCAGGGACTCGTGGGGCAAGGGGATATATCCTAGATCTTTTAGGTCAGGCCCCTCATTGTTTTTTTGCAACTTCCTTGCCTCTCGACCACAATAGAAGGCAAATGATGTTGCACTGTGTAAATTCTCTTCCGTCAGCGGGAGTAATCTGCCCAGTCCCAGAGAATCGGAGACGCCAGGGATTCTATTCAAATCTCTTTTTGGGCTCCAAACCAGACAGTTCCTTCCAACCCATTTTGAGCTTAAAGTCTCTGAATCTAAACCTGAGAATCGACGGGTTTCGAATGGAGTCTCTTCGTTCACTGATAAATGGGTTGGAGGGGGGAGAATTCCTGGTGTCCATAGATATTCGGGACGCATATCTGCATGTACCTATATGGGAAGGGCACCAGCCATTGCTCTGCTTCACGGCAGGAGCGGTCCATTACCAATTCAGGGCGCTTCCTTTTGGCCTGGCCACAGTGCTCAGAGTATTTACAAAAATCATGGCAGTAATGGCTACCCGACTCCGATCTATGGGGGTGAAGCATAGTGCCCTATCTCGACGACTTGCTGATCAAAGCCCTTTCAGATCAGCTTCTTCGTCAGCATTAACACCTCACTTTAGAGACCCTGCAGCTGCATGGTTGGTTGATAAACGTCCAGAAGTCACAGTTAATACCTGTCCAGAGGATGATTTTCTTAGGTCTTATAATGGGCACCAGAAGACAGAAAATTTTCCTTCCACATGACAAGGTTTGCTCGCTACATTACCTAATGACCAAGGTCCTAGACAATCACAAACCTTCCATGCTTCTTTGCATGAGGTTACTGGACAAGATGGTCTCCACCTTCGAGATGATTCCTTATGGAAGGTTTCACTCAAGATGCTTCCAGGGGGATCTCCTAAAGAAGTGGTCAGGTTCATCTCTCAACTCAAAGGACCAGAGGATACTGTTGTCCCCAGAGGCTCGTCTATCTCTCAGATGGTGGAAGAGTCAAGAACACCGAAGCATGGGCAGATCCTCAGTCCCTAATTCAGGGATTCCGAGTACGATTACAATCAGACAATGCCACGTTGGTGTCAACAAACATGGGGGGGGGGGGGTCAAGGAGCCCAAATGCAATGGGCTTTTAAGGCCAGATATTTGCCTGGGCAGAACAGTTAGTCCCATCTATGTCAGCTGTATTCATTCCTGGCATTCTTAATTGGGAAGCCGTCTTCCTAAGTCATCACACAGCAATGCCAGGGTAATGGTCGCTCCATCCAGAAGTATTTCAGATAATAGTCCGAAAGTGGGGCCCCCCCGGATCTGGATCTTATGGCGTCCAGACACAATGGGCAGGTTCCCAGATTTAGTGCAAGAGCAAGGGACCCACTGGCGATGGCGGTGGACATAATGACAATACACTGAAATTTTCGGCTGGGGTATCTTTTCCCTCCCATTCCATTACTTCCCCGAGTACTCCAGCGGGTAAAGCAGGGAGGACTCCCAGTTATTCTGGTAGCTACCCATTGGCCCTGCAGGGTATGGTATGCGGACATCCTTTTCATGTCAGGGGGTCAAGGACTTTGCCTCTTCACAACGACCTCCTTCTACAGGGTTCTTTTCAGCATCAGGACCAGTCTCGGCTGGCTTCGACGGCATGGCTGTTGAAGCCAGCCTCTGGCGCTCAAAAGGGTTTTCCTCCAGGGTGGTGAATACCCTGTTACGGGCTTGGAAACCAGTGTCAGCCCGCATTTATCATAGAATCTGGCGCATCTACATTAAAGGGTGTGAAGACCGGGCACACAGTACAAGTAAATTTCATTTGCCCTGGCTGCTAAGTTTTCTTCAAAATGGTTTTGATGTAGGGCTCCGCCTGGGATCTTTAAAGGTCCAGGTCTCGGCTCTTTCCATTTTCTTTCAGAATTGTCTGTCGGACCTTCCGGAAGTCCATACTTTTTTGCATGGGGTCCTGCACATTCAACCTCCCATTGTTCCTCCCACGGCACCCTGGGATTTTAATTTGGTACTATCTATGCTATAAGAACCTCCTTTTGAACCCTTACAGTCAGCGGACCTTAGGTTTTTGACATGAAAGGTGGTGTTCCTGCTGGCCATAGCGTAGTCTAGATGAGTCTCAGAGCTTGAGGCTCTTTCCTGCAGGGACCCTTTCCTGGTCTTTCCATGATGACAGGGCGGTGCTTCGGACTGTCCTTTCCGCTCTACCGAAAGTAGTTTCCGGATTTCACATTAATCAGGAAATAGTGGTGCCAGTGTTTCAAGATGCTTCCGCAGGTTCCACCTTAGTATATTTAGACGTGGTCAGAGCATTGCGTATTTATGTCCAAAGAACTTCGGACATCCAGCGTACGGACTCTCTTTTTGTTCTAGTCCAGTGGTTCCCAAACTTTTGCAGCTCGCGGCACCCTTAGAGTCTCCATAATTTTTTTAAGGCACCCCTCCAAAATAATTACAGAGCAGTCCTGTTTTAGAATTAGTTGGGTCAAAAAATTGTAATAAGTATTTAGGTCAGGACAGAAATGCTTATTTAGTTGTATGCAAAAATGCCCCCTCTGCATCCAGACACTCTGCCCTCTCTCACGCTGTCCCCCCTCCTCTGCCCTCTGTTACGCTGTCCCCCCTCCTCTGCCCTCTGTCACGCTGTCTCCCTCCTGTCACACTATCCCCCTCCACTGCCCCTCTCACGCTGTCCTCCTCCTCTGTCACGCTGTCCCCCTCCTCTGCCCTCTGTCACGCTGTCCCCCTCCTCTGCCCTCTGTCACGCTGTCCCCCTCCTCTGCCCTCTGTCACGCTGTCCCCCTCCTCTGCCCTCTGTCACGCTGTCCCCCTCCTCTGCCCTCTGTCACGCTGTCCCCCTCCTCTGCCCTCTGTCACGCTGTCCCCCTCCTCTGCCCTCTGTCACGCTGTCCACCTCCTCTGCCCTCTGTCACGCTGTCCACCTCCTCTGCCCTCTGTCACGCTGTCCCACCTCCTCTGCCCTCTGTCACGCTGTCCCACCTCCTCTGCCCTCTGTCACGCTGTCCCAGCTCCTCTGCCCTCTGTCACGCTGTCCCAGCTCCTCTGCCCTCTGTCACGCTGTCCCAGCTCCTCTGCCCTCTGTCACGCTGTCCCAGCTCCTCTGCCCTCTGTCACGCTGTCCCAGCTCCTCTGCCCTCTGTCACGCTGTCCCAGCTCCTCTGCCCTCTGTCACGCTGTCCCAGCTCCTCTGCCCTCTGTCACGCTGTCCCAGCTCCTCTGCCCTCTGTCACGCTGTCCCAGCTCCTCTGCCCTCTGTCACGCTGTCCCAGCTCCTCTGCCCTCTGTCACGCTGTCCCAGCTCCTCTGCCCTCTGTCACGCTGTCCCAGCTCCTCTGCCCTCTGTCACGCTGTCCCAGCTCCTCTGCCCTCTGTCACGCTGTCCCAGCTCCTCTGCCCTCTGTCACGCTGTCCCAGCTCCTCTGCCACGCTGTCACGCTGTCCCAGCTCCTCTGTCATGCTGTCCCAGCTCCTCTGCCCTCTGCCACGCTGTCCCAGCTCCTCTGCCCTCTGCCACGCTGTCACGCTGTCCCAGCTCCTCTGCCCTCTGCCACGCTGTCACGCTGTCCCAGCTCCTCTGCCCTCTGCCACGCTGTCACGCTGTCCCAGCTCCCCCCTGCCCTCTGCCACGCTGTCACGCTGTCCCAGCTCCCCCCTGCCCTCTGTCACGCTGTCCCAGCTCCCCCCTGCCCTCTGCCACGCTGTCCCAGCTCCTCTGCCCTCTGCCACGCTGTCACGCTTTCCCAGCTCCTCTGCCCTCTGCCACGCTGTCACGCTTTCCCAGCTCCTCTGCCCTCTGCCACGCTGTCACGCTTTCCCAGCTCCTCTGCCACGCTGTCCCAGCTCCTCTGCCACGCTGTCCCAGCTCCTCTGCCACGCTGTCCCAGCTCCTCTGTCACGCTGTCCCAGCTCCTCTGCCACCCTGTCACGCTGTCCCAGCTCCTCTGCCACCCTGTCACGCTGTCCCAGCTCCTCTGCCACCCTGTCACGCTGTCCCAGCTCCTCTGCCACCCTGTCACGCTGTCCCAGCTCCTCTGCCACCCTGTCACGCTGTCCCAGCTCCTCTGCCACCCTGTCACGCTGTCCCAGCTCCTCTGCCACCCTGTCACGCTGTCCCAGCTCCTCTGTCACGCTGTCCCAGCTCCTCTGTCACGCTGTCCCAGCTCCTCTGTCACGCTGTCCCAGCTCCTCTGTCACGCTGTCCCAGCTTCTCTGTCACGCTGTCCCAGCTCCTCTGTCACGCTGTCCCAGCTCCTCTGTCACGCTGTCCCAGCTCCTCTGTCACGCTGTCCCAGCTCCTCTGTCACGCTGTCCCAGCTCCTCTGCCACGCTGTCACGCTGTCCCAGCTCCTCTGCCACGCTGTCCCAGCTCCTCTGCCCTCTGTCACGCTGTCCCAGCTCCTCTGCCCTCTGCCCTCTGTCACGCTGTCCCAGCTCCTCTGCCCTCTGTCACGCTGTCCCAGCTCCTCTGCCCTCTGTCACGCTGTCCCAGCTCCTCTGCCCTCTGTCACGCTGTCCCAGCTCCTCTGCCCTCTGTCACGCTGTCCCAGCTCCTCTGCCCTCTGCCCTCTGTCACGCTGTCCCAGCTCCTCTGCCCTCTGTCACGCTGTCCCAGCTCCTCTGCCCTCTGTCACGCTGTCCCAGCTCCTCTGCCCTCTGTCACGCTGTCCCAGCTCCTCTGCCCTCTGCCACGCTGTCACGCTGTCCCAGCTCCTCTGCCCTCTGCCACGCTGTCACGCTGTCCCAGCTCCTCTGCCCTCTGCCACGCTGTCACGCTGTCCCAGCTCCTCTGCCACGCTGTCCCAGCTCCTCTGCCACCCTGTCCCAGCTCCTCTGCCACCCTGTCCCAGCTCCTCTGCCACCCTGTCCCAGCTCCTCTGCCACCCTGTCCCAGCTCCTCTGCCACCCTGTCACGCTGTCCCAGCTCCTCTGTCACGCTGTCCCAGCTCCTCTGTCACGCTGTCCCAGCTCCTCTGTCACGCTGTCCCAGCTCCTCTGTCATGCTGTCCCAGCTCCTCTGCCCTCTGTCACGCTGTCCCAGCTCCTCTGCCCTCTGTCACGCTGTCCCAGCTCCTCTGCCACGCTGTCACGCTGCCCCAGCTCCTCTGCCACGCTGTCACGCTGCCCCAGCTCCTCTGCCACCCTGTCACGCTGTCCCAGCTCCTCTGCCACCCTGTCACGCTGTCCCAGCTCCTCTGTCACGCTGTCCCAGCTCCTCTGTCACGCTGTCCCAGCTCCTCTGTCACGCTGTCCCAGCTCCTCTGCCACGCTGTCCCAGCTCCTCTGCCACGCTGTCACGCTGTCCCAGCTCCTCTGCCACGCTGTCACGCTGTCCCAGCTCCTCTGCCACGCTGTCCCTCTCGTCACGCTGTCGCTGTCCCTCTCCGCTGTCCCCCTCCCTCCTGTCCCCCTCCCTCCTGTCACGCTGTCCCTCTCCTCTGTCCCCCTACCTCCTGTCACGCTGTCCCTCTCCTCTGTCCCCCTACCTCCTGTCACGCTGTCCCTCTCCTCTGTCCCCCTCCCTCCTGTCACGCTGTCCCTCTCCTCTGTCCCCCTCCATCCTGTCACGCTGTCCCTCTCCTCTGTCCCCCTCCCTCCTGTCACGCTGTCCCTCTCCTCTGTCCCCCTCCCTCCTGTCACGCTGTCCCTCTCCTCTGTCCCCCTCCCTCCTGTCACGCTGTCCCTCTCCTCTGTCCCCCTCCTCTGCCCTCTCTCACTTTGCCCCCTCTGCCTCGCGCCAGCCATAAAAAAATAAACAGAAACACTTGCCAATCCGCGCGGCGCCGGGACCCAGCATCCTCCTCTCTCACGCAGCAGCTGTCACTGATATGACAGGCTGCGTGAGAGAGGAGGATGCTGGGTCCCGGCGCCGCGCGGATTGGTAAGTGTTTCTGTTTATTTTTTTTATGGCTGGCCCGCGGCACCCCTGGGAGCCGCGGCGCACAGTTTGGGAACCGCCGTCCTAGTCGATTCCCAGGAAAAGAGGCTGGCCAGCTTCCAAGCAGACCATTGCTAGATGGCTTACCTTTACAATAAAACAGGCGTATTTTAGGGCTGATCGAATTTGGCCTACCCACGTTACGGCACACTCCACCAGGTCTGTGGAGGCTTCCTGGGCTGTGCGGAATGGGGCCTCTGCTGATCATGCTGAGCAGCCACATGGTCCTCGGTCCATACATTCACCAAATTTTATCAGTTCAGTGAATTCATGTCCTCGGATGCTAGCTCCGGCCGTAGCGTGCTACGTGCTGGGCATCCAGGACGGTCCCTTCCTTAGGGGCAGATGCTTTGGTACGTCCCCATTGTAGCAGTGTCCCCCAGATAGGTAGAAAGAGAAAACAGGATTTTTGAACTTACAATAAATCCCTTTCTCTGATTCCATCTGGGGGACACTGCGTTCCCTCCCTTCTGTTCTTCTGCTGTTTGCTTATTGGTTGTTTGACTCCCTTTCCTTGAGGGCTTTAGAATTACACTGACTAGCTGCAGATGGTTGCTGATGGGAGGAGTCTGTCAGCAGCCACAGTTTAACTAGTTAAGTGCCAACTCCAGACTCCCCAGCTACAACCCTATTGTAGCAGTGTCCCCCAGATGGAATCAGAGAACGGGATTTATCATAAGTATAAAAATCCTTTTATTTGTCATGCTCCAGCACCTAACATGGTTAGCCTTAAACTTACTGTACGACATCCCTATCTTTCACAATTAAATTACATCACTGTTGTATTATAAGGATATTGAATATCATAGATCAATGACCATATAAAAGCAAAAGGTCAAAGGCTGACTTGACTCCCTTTATAAATTCAGTACACCATGTTAACATCGAACCTCACATGACCAAATGTTTCAATAGTGATATCCTGTAGGCTAGTGTCTTACATTGAAATTATTCTGTTAGAATAATAGAAACTCTGCATTATGGATGTGATTTTTTTTAAGAAACTGTACATTTGAGGAATAATAGACGCAACGTAATTCTGGTCTGTTCCAGTTTCTTTAGAGAAAATGCACATTCCACAAAAAGCAGTCGCTGCACATTCTCCATATCCCAAATTATCAATAGTAGTTTAGTATTATTATTATTATTATTATTTAGTAAACAGTCAAGGAGGTTTACTTACTAACATTTATTTGAGTAGCAAATTTGCACTAAACAATAATAACCAATCCAAAATCTGCTTTCATCTGTATGTCAATAGATTGAGGAGGGAATACTTTACTTTTTAACAGAGCTGCAGTGATGTATTGGGTAACGCAGACAAATGTTTTATGCTATGGTTCACATATAAACGTTAACATTTTTCTTAGAAAAAATCTATGTGGCTGGCTACTATAAGATGGGTGGTTACCATTCAATACCAGTCTATAAATGGAACTTGAGGAGAGAGTGAATGTGCAGTATGTTCCATATTACCATCAATACTTTGCTTCACAAAACAAAACTGCAATAGCCATGGTTCTGTGAATTTGAAATAGATTGTTAGTGTGATTATTGAATATTAATTGTTGAAATGAGAGTTGAAAGACTGCTATTTTTTTTGCCTTCAATCTGGCTTGTGTCCACTTTTGCAAAAATGGCTTTAAGCATCTATAGATTTAAATTATATTTGCATCTAGAAATCCTCTTTGCCTGTCATTTTATTGTAATTCATTTTCATCATGCATCAGTAAGTAGCTGATAGGCCAATGACAAGAAACGAATATAAATGGAAAGAAAAATTTATTGTTTACGTGAATTGTTAATTGCTTGGCCTTTTCACAACTAACCACTGCATGTCAGATTGATATATCTGTGTATACAGAGCCGTTATCTTTTTGGTTCAGGTCTCCATTCCCTCCCTTTTGATCTATAAAAGCATAGAATATGTTTGTTTTTTTGTTTGTTTTGTTTTTTAAGGTATAAGTACGGCATATGTTTTTGGAGTTTTTTGCAGTCAAAATTTTATTAAACATGTATGTAATTTATGTTTTCTAAAATCTCTGGTTGATGTGCTCAGTTCTCAGGTGACACCGGGGAGAGTATGAAGGATAAGTATGGGGTGTTCTGTAGCCAGCATAATAAAGCAGTGAGCTACTACAAGTTCCTGATGCGAGAAAATAAAAAATTTCAAAACCTCATGAAGGTGAGTAAAGGATTCATGAGACAAAAAATAGAAGGTAATAACATTTGTAAGATGTTTTCTCATCTAATATGTTACTTTTTCTTCTTTGTAAGGCTAGGTACACTCTGGAGGTTTTTTAGTCAATTATCGTGCCAATCACCCAATAAAAAACCGCTTGGCCACATATTGCGTTATTGTGTATACACGATGAACGACAGTAATTCCAATTTGCTGATTGTCGTTTCATTTGGTTGGTCGTACTGTTTGCTAATCTCGTTCCAATCGCCTTCCGATCATGTAGTGTGTATGCATGAATCACCCTACCAGTCGGACCTCAGGCCCTGTTATGTTTTTTGGGTTTGTTTTTCTTAAATAAATGACTGTGTTTATTTTGTTTAGCACACATCTACCCAGTAGAAAATATATAAAATGACACATCAGTGTTACATCATGTGCATAATTCAAAGAACCAGAGAACAGCAAGGAAGCAAAACGAAAAAAAACCATAATCAAATGGATTTCCAGAATTTTTCACACATCGCTGAAGTGAACACTGTGTCAAGGAATACATACATATTTGTGGGGTATCTTTTCCCTCCCATTCCAACTAAATCTTCTATCCTCACTTTTCAGAATTTATAACACTTTTGTGAGCAACCTAATTTACCTCATCTTATATATAGGTAAGGTTAATGAGGAGGAGCCAAAATCCCTCAGAAGGGAAAAAAAGACCTTGGGGTAAATGTATCAAGCTGAGAGTTTTCCAGCAGGTTTTAAAAGTGGATATGTTGCCTGTAGCAACCAATCAGATTCACTTTGTAGAATGATAGCTAGAATCTGATTGGTTTTTCAAACCTGTCTGAAAACTCTTAGCTTGATACATTTGCCCCTTGTGGAAGAGCTAACCACTTTAAATGTTTAACAGCTGGCCATAGGGCCATGAATCTAGGGAACACCAAGGACAATGGAAATTAGGGTGAGGACCTCTGGCAAAAAGTTACTATTTTCTGTCATTAACATATACAGAAAATGGTACCTTTTATAGATGACAAGAAGAATGGATAACTGAACTGAATTATTCAGTCTCTAGCTAGGACAATTGTTCTTCAGTTAGTGTAGGTATGTTCACCTTTCATTTGCTTTAACATTTGTACAGTAGTGAAGTCCTCTTAAATCATGAGGATAGAATAAAGAGTCTCTGGCTGATTATCCCCTAAGGGCATCTCTTACCTGCTTCTGAACTCTTGATTTAGTCCATGTTATCCTTGATTAAATAAACTGTGCTTAGACCAAATCCCCTTTTCTCTTTCCAACCATTAGGGGACACTGCGAGACATTGGTGTAGTAGGTGGGACTAGGAGTTTAGGCACTTATAAACTTGTTTGTTCCTTACACTCCTCCCCTACTATGCCACTCCTCTCCAGCTCAGACCTCAATTTTTTTCTAAGTGCCTAGGAGATAGGTCACTTATGTATAGGCTCCTGCTTATACTTGTATTAGTTGTAGGTTTTTCATGTTTTTATTTTAATTCCTTTTCAGGTGCAGCGCGGGACTCGATCCAAAAACCCAGAGGAATGAATAAGACTGCAGCTCTGTTCACTCTGGGTCCCAGCGCACATAAGCAGCAGCCTGGTCTCTGTTACCTGTCTCCCCTAGCAAAGGGGGCCACAATTTGCATGCCTGCCAATGGCAGCAGCTATTATGGGGCAAAAATATTATAGATGCCATATACACTGCTGCCACCACATGTGGCTTTAAATGCGGGAGGGAGTGAAACCTCTCCTCCCCGCCAGCCCGACATGCCGGCAAGTTTACCCTGCCCATAGACGACACGATCATCGGGGGGAATGGAGACAACAATTGCTCTCATTAGGAGGTGATTTAGTTGTTATGAGGAGCGCACGTAGCCTGGGCAGTTAACAGTACGTGGGGACTCTGAAAGCCGACAGCCATATGTTTATATGAGCTGACCGGCAATACATGGAGGCAGCCATAATAGGGGAGGATCTGCAAGGGTGACGCCCCCCCCCCCCTCCCTCCTTTCAGCTTCCTGGTGCGGACGGTGGCTATCTTTGGAACTGAAACACAGACACATTGAGTGCATGCTGCTTCCCTGCTCTGCCCCTCCTCAGTTGCTATCCTGGTATTGTGTTTCTATACTTCTGTATTTACAGTGAATGGCAGCCTGTTTATTTTGTTGTAAGATACACAGGACTACAGAGTCTGTGAATTGCTGGCTAATGTTAGGATTACCTAGTATATATACTTGGTACACTCCTACTATGCTTAGATTATATACATGGATATTTATATTATATTCAGACTTGTATAAATATAAAAAAATAAAGGGAAAGTGTATTTTTCTATTGTGATTGTTTCATATACAATTCAAAATATGGTCAAAGAGAAAACATCCTGATATCCTTGGCTACATCTCTGCTGTCGTGCACATGTGCAAAATGCTATTCTTTTTTTATCTTTTGAACAACTTTCCTGCTATACATTACGCCTGAAAATGGGACTTCCACGGGTAAGAGGCCCGCTGGTACCACATAGATAATATAAAGTTTTATCTCAAAGTAGCAATCCAGCTACTAAGTCCGCATTGATAGAGATATATATATATATATATATATATCTCTATCTATCTATCTAAACTCCTAGTCCCACCTACTATACCCAATGTCTCGCAGTGTTACTCAATAGAGTAAGAGAAATCGAGCTGAGGGAGCTCTATGATATGTTTGAGGATGAATTTAATGTATTGAAAAATAATGGCATGTAGTAGAAGGAAAACAGTAGTATAAAAGTGAGATGCGGATTGGTTAGCATTGTTGTCTCACAGCACTGGGGCCATGGATTTGATTTCGACCAGGGCTCTAGAGTTTGTATGTTCTGCCCACATTCTGGTATTTTAATCTGACAAAATGGGATTTAGACTGAAAGCTCCAGTGGGGCAGGGACTGATTTGAAAGATGCAATATATAATGTAACCACTAATCTGTCCTGGTCCTAAATGTAAAATAAGTAATTTTGAAAACAATGTAAATCTTTAGGGTGGAAGATATCTATCCCTTACTAACAAGAAGGCTAGAATAAGGAGAGAGAAGTCTATGCCCTTGGCTTAAGCTTGAGTAAAGATTGTTTGGGGCTCTCGCTCTCACTGCAGAAAATGTGCAGACTTTTTATGGGCTTAATTATTCACAAGAATGCATGGTATCAATTCACCATAATTCTGCAAAATTAAGCAAAGATTATAAGGATTGTTCATACTGATAACTGTGTGTGACATGACTGATTTGGAAGATCTACACACTGAAGGTAAATAATCAGTGTACTCCAACCTAAACTAAATATTACATTTTGGAAGGAGTTATCCTTTAAAATGAGTATTAATTTTATTTATTTATATTAAATGTATTGTATTAGTTGAAAACATCTGCCTACAATTACTTGCCCATGAATAAGAAACGGTGAAAGCACTTAAAAAAAATATTCGTTATCAGTTGATTAGTTAAATGAAAATTATGTTTCATTTTCTATATTTCATAAATGCAGTAGATAACTAGTTGATTATGGCATACATGTGTTCATTTTTTTTATCTCCTTATTTCTTTTGAACAGAAAATAGGTAATTTTTCCATTGTGAGGCGGCTAGGTGTCCTGGAGTGTATCCTTTTGGTTACACAGAGAATTACAAAGTATCCTGTTTTGGTGGAAAGGATTATTCAAAACACAGAAGGTAAGGATTAATCTCCACAGTATTATTGATAGTTTGTTGCCCCACTTACTGTTCACTATGTAGGTAAACATCATAGATAATATTGTATACTTCTGTTCTATACAGAATGACTTGCCATTTTTATAATTTACTTGTCACTTACTAATTATTTTTTTTTTGCATGTTGGCTGTTTTTTCAGTCTTTCACTTTCAGGCCACAAAACGATTAGTGAGGATGTGGAGGTGGGATGAATGTATATGTAGGACAAAATTGATCAAAAGTTGTGTAGAATGAAAGGTCAAAATGTAGGTCACTGCTCATAGACAGGTGAAAGGGGCTCTTTTGCGTCCTCGGCTTATAGCTGGTTCCCTGCTTCAAGTCACAAATCTGATGACATTGTGTTTGAAATGAGTAGAGTGAAAAGATTCTTATGCTACTCTGTTGAAATCTGATGACATTAGCAAGAAGACATGGGG